>NW_021821051.1:0-114052 GCF_901001135.1 Rhinatrema bivittatum | reverse complement strand
GATACTTGAAGGTTTTAATGATCCATGGCCATCAACAAACCTTTTCCATTGGAAACAATTTAGTAGAACTATGGGTCACGATTTGAAACTCCAGGGAGGAAGACATAGAACTAATAACAGGAAATATTTCTTCACTGAGAAGGTGGTGGATGCTTGGAATGCCCTTCCAGAGGAAGTGGTGAAGACTAAAACTGTGAAGGATTTCAAAGGGGCATGGGATAAGCATTGTGGATCCCTAAAAGCTAGAGGTTGGGAATAAATAAAAAGCTTAACCTGCACGGAGTGGCAGTTACTACCCTTAACAGAAATGTGGGGGGTAACCTATATGGAGCAGCAGTTACTTCCTTGGGAAGCTTGCTGGGCAGACTAGATGGACCATTTTTGTCTTTTTCTGCAGTCATAACTATGTTACTATGTTAATATATATATATAAATACTTGGAAATAAAATAAATAAATGAATAAATAATAATAAATAATGTCCCCTGCCATCAAGAAAACATGTTCTCAGGCTAGAGTTAGAGAAACGTGGCCACGGTGGACTCCTAGCCAAGATGGCGGATTGAGAGGACGTGCGAAGTCACTCCTCACTTGAAATTGTTTTCCTGTAAAGTAATCCTGCAAAACGTAAGGGAAAGGTTCGGGTGTTCCCCCCTGCACCCGACTTACCCTTGGGACAAAAGAGGATCGACACCTTCACTATTCCGATGTCGGCAGAAAAGGAGAGCGAACACCCCACTGTAGTAAAGGAAGGAGGAGTCCTTTCGCTGCCTGGGGATACTACTCTAAGCCCTCCGGATTGCAAGCTCCCACCGGCGCCAATGATTCTGGTAGGATACCTAGAGGCGACGCAGGGAGATTACCTCATTCTCCCGAAGGGAGGGGGATGCCGATTTAGTGGAACTGCACCTGGAGAACAGCTCTCATCCAGCCCGATACAAACACCAGGGCCTGAAAGATTTGAGAGGCTGTCGTGAGGAGAGCTGGGAGGCAGAGGGCCCCGAAGGGCCTGGGATGCCACCGCACGGCATTGCGGACGCAGGGGATTGGCTGCGGCAGCGGGAGAGGTCGGACCGGGCCCTGTTGGAGTGTGAGCGAGGTGAGCAGGCCTGGGTACAGGCCTAGCGTGGCCGGGATGCACAACAGTAACACCCTCTAGGCCTCCCCCTCATCAGTTGGGGTTTCTCGGGGTGAGACCGGTGGAATGCCCTGAGGAGGTCTTTGTCAAGGATGTGCTGGACGGCTCCCACGAGTTATCCTTGGGTCCGAATCCGTCCCATGTGAGGAGGTACTCCCACTTGCCCTGGTGGCGACGGACATGTAGGACTTCTTTTACTTGTAAAACATTGCCTGGTTCAATGGCCACTTGAGCAGGTGGAGGTGGCTGACGGGAAGGCCAGGAGAGAACGAGTGATTTGAGGATGGATATCCCATCCCC
The DNA here is from genome assembly GCF_901001135.1 of Rhinatrema bivittatum. Classification (NCBI taxonomy): domain Eukaryota; kingdom Metazoa; phylum Chordata; class Amphibia; order Gymnophiona; family Rhinatrematidae; genus Rhinatrema; species Rhinatrema bivittatum. The sequence continues at coordinate 112,615 of NW_021821051.1, read as the reverse complement.
CAAACAAGCAAGGCTAGACGTCACCAGAAAACGAGCTTTCTCGGTAGCCGGACCCATTTTGTGGAACTCACTCCCCAACCCTCTTCGCTCAATTACAAACTCCTCTCATTTCAAAAAATCACTCAAAACTCATTTATTTCAATTAGCATTTAAAACACCCACACAAGACCAAACATAAAGCTTTCCATTGTTTCATTTACAGCCCCTACCAGTTCCACTCATATCATTCCACTCCCCCCCTCCTTTTCCCTCCCTCCGGTCAGTTATATCTTTAATCTATTTTCATTTTTCTGCCCCATTGCCCTCTCCTTCCTCCTCTCCCATAGCAATAGCAAGTCCCATGGCAACAATTTTTGTTTTATTTATTTTAGTAAATAATTGATTTATTTTAAGCTAGAATTTGTTCCAGCTACTAATTAATTTTATGTATATTTTAATTTAATTTGATTTTGATTGTTTCTTTATAATTTTATTTTATCTAATGTAAACCACTTTGACAAAATCAATTTTTATAAAGTGGTATATAAATACTTTTAAATAAATAAATAAATAAATAAATAAATAAATAAATAAATATGTGGAATGTGTTGTGAAATCCCTTACTAGCAGGCAAGCGTAACTGGTAAGTGACAGCCCCAATGCGACGCAGGATAGGGAACAGTCCCACATACCTGGGTGAAAATCGTTGTGACGGAAGGTAGAGCTGGATATGGCGAGTGCTGAGCCATACCTTCTGACCAGGGAGGAACACGGGTGCTGCGCGCCGGTGGGCGCCTGTGGTCTTCTTGGCCCACTTGACCACTTGGCGAATGCATTGGGTCACCTGATCCCATATGCATCGGATCTCCTGGGCCATAGCTTTAGCCGCAGGGTAAGGAACCTGGAGTGGAACAGGCAGCAGTAGGCAGGGCTGTCATCCAAATACCACAACGAATGGAGAGGTCCCAGTAGCTGCTGACACATGGCTGTAGTGGGAAAACTCGGCCCATGGGAGTAAGTCTGCCCAATTATCCTGTTGGTCTTTTGCGTAAGCTCTACGGAATGTTTTCAAAGACCAGTTGGTCCACTCAGCCTCCCCGTTGGCCTGAGGGTTGTAGGACGAAGTGAGGTTAAGCATGATGTTGAACTTTTTGCATAAAGCCCTCCAGTAACGGGAGGCAAATTGTGGGCCCCGATCGGAGACTATCTCTTGAGGCAAGCTGTGGATGCAGAAGGCGTAGAGCAGGAAGAGTCAGGCCAGTTCTGGTGCTGAGGGTAGGCCTGGTAGTGGGACAAAATGGGCCATTTTAGAGAATCGGTCGATGATGACCCATATGACAGTGGAAGGCGGCAGGTATACTATGAAATCCATGGACAAATTGGACCACAGTCCGGTGGGAGATGGTAAGGGTTGCAGAAGGCCCCATGGATGCCCTGTGGGTGGCTTCTGTTGCGCACAGGTGGGACAGGAGTCAAGGTAATCATGTGAATCTTTAACCATGGAAGGCCACCAATAATGGTGACGAAGCATCTGTAGGGTCCAGGTCCGACCTGATTGGCCGGTGAATCTGGAGTCATGGGCCCAGTGTAATACTCGCTCTCGGATGCGACAAGGTACCACGGTCTTACTGGGTGGCAGAGTAGTGATGGCTGCGAGGGAGATGTTGGCAGGGTCAATGATGTGGGATGGACCTTCGGGAATATCCTCTGGCTCAACTGAGTGTGAGAGTGCATCAGCACGGAGATGTTTTGCAGCAGGGCGGTAGCGCAACTCAAAACTGAACCGTGTGAAGAAGAGAGCCCATCAGGCCTACTGTGCATTTAATAGCTGGGCTTCTTTAAGATGTTCCATGTTTTTATGGTCGGTATAGATGGTGAACTTATGTTGAGCCCCCTCAAGCCAGGGGTACCACTCCTGGAGAGCCAGCTTCACAGCCAAAGGTTTTGCGGTCCCCAATAGTGTAATTGTGCTCTGCAGGTGAAAACGTATGGGAGTAAAAGGTGCATGGGACTAGGGCTCCCTTCATGGAGTACTGGCTGAGGACCACCCCTGCGCCAATGGCGGATGCGTCAACATCTACAATAAAGGGACGGTTCGGGTCCGGGTGACAGAGACAAAGACCAGTACGGTTTGCCTCCTTCAGAGCTTGGAATGGAGACTGGGCTTTGGAACTCCACTCCCGAAGGTTGCATCCTTTCTTAGTCATGGTGGTGAGTGGAGCGGCTAGTGTGGAGTAGTCTGCGATAAAGTGCCGGTAGTAGTTCGTGAATCCCAAGAACCTATGTAGGGCCCAGAGACCAACAGTCTGGGGCCAGTTGTGAATCCCTTGGAGTTTGTCGGGATCCATGGTGAATCCCTGGTTGGAGATGATGTAGCCCAGGAATGAGAGACTGGACCGTTCAAAGATATTTTTCAAGTTTGGCATAGAGATGGTGGTTCCTAAGCCGCTGGAGTACTATCCGGACATGAGAAAGATGGGATTCCAGGTCCTTAGAGAAGATCAAGATGTCATCTAAATAGACCATGACAAAGGAGTATAGAAGGTCTCAGAAGATCTTATTCATCATTCTATGGAAGATGGCCGGAGCATTACATAGCCCAAAGGGCATGACTACGTACTCGTAGCGTCCGTCTTACATATTAAACGCGGTCTTCCATATATCTTCCACATCATATTTGATCATTTTTGCTACTCATCTATATTTTTATAATACTATACATATTTATTAATTGATACAGTTGGCTAAAATGTTAATATTCTTCCTTCAATTTCCTCCCCCTTTCAGATCCTAGTTATTTTTCCTTGTTTTTTGTAACTTTCTCACATCCTAAATATTGTTATTATATCTGTTAAGTTTCATTCTATATGTGACGTTGAATTGGGAAATGTTTTACTATGTTACTCTCTGCCTTTACTCACATTGTTAATTGTAAACCGGGTTGATGTGATTCCTATCATGAAACTCGGTATAATAAAAATAATAAATAAATAAATAAATATCTTCGGGCTGAATGCGGACTAGGTTATAGGCCCCAGGGGAGCTGCTGAACGGAGAGGAGTGGTTCGCCATTGCCCTTACCGGGAGACTCATTAACAACTTTATTCATCCCTGGAACAGCAGCGGGAATCGGCTGCCCTGACCCGGAAGGAGGTCCCTCGGTCACGTGAGCAGTTCGCGTCTGCCGCTATAAAATCAAGCGGCAGTCGCTGGAGTTTGGGAGCTGCTGAACGGAGAGGAGTGGTTCGCCATTGCCCTTACCGGGAGACTCATTAACAACTTTATTCATCCCTGGAACAGCAGCGGGAATCGGCTGCCCTGACCCGGAAGGAGGTCCCTCGGTCACGTGAGCAGTTCGCGTCTGCCGCTATAAAATCAAGCGGCAGACGCTGGAGTTTGGGAGCTGCTGAACGGAGAGGAGTGGTTCGCCATTGCCCTTACCGGGAGACTCATTAACAACTTTATTCATCCCTGGAACAGCAGCGGGAATCGGCTGCCCTGACCCGGAAGGAGGTCCCTCGGTCACGTGAGCAGTTCGCGTCTGCCGCTATAAAATCAAGCGGCAGACGGCGCACCGCCGCCGTCGGCGCACGCTGCCTAAGCCGCGCGCTCCGTAAGGGGCGCGCGGCTTGGTCCGGCTTAGGCCGGCGAAGGCGAAGAAGGCGCCAGGAAAGTTACTCCAGAACGGTGGAAACCGGCTCCAAATCGGCATTCGGAATTAAGAAACTGACCACAGAAGCGTGAGTAATAACCAGACTCTTTGATAATTCTTATCGTCATAATGCCTCATACTAAACGTAAGGGGAAGATCAGGCAGGAGACCTCAACACCTGCCAGACCTAATCCCACACAAGCAAAGATAACTGGGTTTTATTCACCATCAGGAGTCTTAACCCCGGAGAGGCCTATTATAGAGGAGGATAAGGAGCAAATATCCCCTCTATCAGGCGAAGTGACTCTTAGTCCCGGGGCTCCAACAGTACCGAATCCCCCTCTGATTGCTGGCTATACCATTGAACCTGGCTTTCTAGACATACGGAAGGCGTTGTTACTAGAAAGTCCTATTGAGGAGGAACAAGGTAAAAAGCCAGTTCTTGTAAGTGTGCTTGAAGGAGCAGCTGGTCCAACGCCAGAGGGAGAATATAATGTCGGGGGGAAAGTAAAGAGACCCGACGGAAGATCAATGATTGCTGGAGAATTTATTCCCTCCCCAGACACCGGGAATTCTGACAGACAAGAAAATTCTATGCAAAGGGTTATATCCTCAACTCCTACTTCTGCATTGTCACCTCCTAAACAGGTTTCCCTAGAAATGTTATGGCAGGCAATAACTGCCTTACAGACTAATATTACCAATTTGAGTGTGAATATTAAAGAGATGCAGAATGTGATATTAAATATAAATCCTTTGGTTACAAGTAATAGTGTTACACTAGTAAAAGTTGAAGAAGAACTAAACTTTGTAAAAAAGGTACAGGCTAGCATTATTAAAGGTGAAAATATAATAACTAAGAAAATAGAATCCTTGGAAAATGTAGTACGATATTCAAACCTTAGGATAATTAATTTTCCTAAGTGTAAATTAATTTCAACAGTAGAACAACTAAAAAACTACTTTTCAAGTGTTCTTTCTTTATCAATTGAAGATTTACCTTTAATTGTTAAAGCTTATTTCATAGGTCAGAGTAATCAAAATGGAAATATAAATCAAGATCGGCCTGAGAATACTTTAAATGTCACAGAATTGATCGAGACATCTCTTAGTGCCCAAGTAGAGAAAAGAGGTACCCTTGTGGTAAAATTTTCTCGGTCAGAGGACAGAGATAAAATTCTCAAGCTTTATATGTTAAATAGGACCTCTCTCTACTTGGGCCAGAGGCTCTGGATCTACCCAGACATAGCAAGGGAAACCCAAGCCAGGCGAAAAAAATTTATTACTTTAGCAACTATTGCTAAAACTTTTGGAATACGAACAGTAATAAGATTTCCCTGTAAATGTGTAATGTGGGTAAAGGAGAAAAAATATATATACTATGATCCTGATGATATGGAAAAATTCTTAGAAGAACAGAAAGCCCGGGGAGATGAGGATAGAAGTATTATCCAGTAACAACTGTTTGGTATAATGTATAAACACCTGATTTAACTTCTGTATTATGTAATGGTACTATTTTTCCTTAGAATGTATGCTCATTAGCAGTTCCCCAATATTGTTTAGTAACTGGGAGGAGTGTTTTGATACATGATGTTAAATAATGTTCTAAGATAATATTAGAATTATGTTAACTCCTTTCCTTGAAAATAATTCCATTGTAATGGTAATTATAAGAAATGTGGTGATTTTATTTTTGTCAATTAAAATCATAAATAAAGAATTGAAGTAGGTTATAGGCCCCAGGCAGATCCAACTTAGTAAAGATCCGGGCCCCTTGTAGCCGGTCGAATAGCTCACTGATGAGCGGGAGTGGGTACCGGTCTTTGCGGGTGACGGCGTTCAGACCGCGATAGTCTTTACACGGATTAGGGTACTGTCCTTCTTCTTTACAAAGAAAAATCCAGCACTAGATGGGGATGTGGAAGGCCTGATGAATCCTTTGACCTGGTTTTCCTTGATGTAGACGGACATGGCTGGGTCTCGGGAAGTGAGCGTGGGTACGTTCTCCCCTTCGGGACAGGTCAAAGGTAGCGCCGGCGCCATTTTGTTTTTTGTCCCCTGACGTCAGGAGCGTAGGAGATTGCTCCCGGACCCCCGCTGGACCCCCAGGGACTTTTGGCCAGCTTGGGGGGGTGACCCCCCCAAGCTGGCCAAAAGTCCCTGGGGGTCCAGCGGGGGTCCGAGAGCGATCTCCTACGCTCCTGACGTCGTTTTGCCGTACAAAATGGCGCCGGCCATACGCCATATGGCCGGCGCCATTTTGTACGGCAAAATGATTTGAGTGCAGGTCGCTTCCGGACCCCCGCTGGACTTTTGGCAAGTCTTGTGGGGGTCAGGAGGCCCCCCCAAGCTGGCCAAAAGTCCCTGGGGGTCCAGCGGGGGTCCGGGAGCAATCTCCTACGCTCCTGACGTCGGGGGACAAAAAACAAAATGGCGCCGGCGCTACCTTTGCCCTGTCATATGACAGGGCAAAGGTAGCGCTGGCGCCATTTCTACAACGCACCGCAGGCCCGAGAGTAAAAAATCACACCGGGACCCCCCCTCTGGACCCCAGGTAATTTAAGGCATTTTGGGGGGGTTCGGGAGGGTGGGGGATTTATTTTAAAGGGTCGGGGTGGGTTTTAGGGATGTTTTAGTGTGCCGGTTTTCCCGCCCTCCCCCGATTTACACGATATTTTAAAAAACAAAACTGCGACAATCCGAATCCCTCCCCCCCCAGCCGAAATCGATCGATAAGACGATCGATCACACGATTCACATCTCTACTAGCAAGCTTAAGACAGGAGGCTTAGGGAAGCCAGCGAGTGAGGCTTGAGACAGGAGGCTTAGGGAGGCCAGGGAGTGAGGCTTGAGACAGGAGGCTTAGGGAGGCCAGGGAGCGAGGTTTGAGACAGGAGGCTTAGGGAGGCCAGGGAGTGAGGCTTGAGACAGGAGGCTTAGGGAGGTCAGGGAGTGAGGCTTGAGACAGGAGGCTTAGGGAGGCCAGGGAGTGAGGCTTGAGACAGGAGGCTTAGGGAGGCCAGGGAGCGAGGTTTGAGACAGGAGGCTTAGGGAGGCCAGGGAGTGAGGCTTGAGACAGGAGGCTTAGGGAGGCCAGGGAGTGAGGCTTGAGACAGGTGACTTAGGGAGGCCAGGGAGCGAGGTTTGAGACAGGAGGCTTAGGGAGGCCAGGGAGTGAGGCTTGAGACAGGAGGCTTAGGGAGGCCAGGGAGTGAGGCTTGAGACAGGTGGCTTAGAGAAGCCAGGGAATGAGGTGAGAAAGGAGGCTTGAGCAGAAGGCTTTGAAAAGCCATGAGAAGGCTTTGAAAAGCCACAAGGCAGAAGGCTACAGAGAGACACAAGATGTACGAGGGGCCAAGCAGACTCAGACTCAATGACAAGGCACTGAGTGTAGACTGAGGTTGGGCTAAATAGGTAGAGATCTGCTCAGCCATGAGGTTGTCAAGACTAGAGCTGGAAAAAGTGTAGAGGCAGCTCCCGGAGGATCTCTGGTAGTTGGGGAGGCTGCATCAGAATCACAACATTAATTCAACCAAATTTTCTTCAGCTACTAGCTTTCACTCAATGCACAATTAAACTCTGGAATTTGTTGCCAGAGGATGTGGTTAGTGCAGTTAGTGTAGCTGTGTTTAAAAAAGGATTGGATAAGTTCTTGGAGGAGAAGTCCATTACCTGTTATTAAGTTGACTTAGAAAATAGCCACTGCTATTACTAGCAGAAGTAACATGGGATAGACTTAGTTTTTGGGAACTTGCCAGGTTCTTATGGCCTGGATTGGCCACTGCTGGAGACAGGATGCTGGGCTTGATGGATCCTTGGTCTGACCCAGTATGGCATTTTCTTATGTTCTTAGTTCTTCAAGTTCTGATTAAGAGAATCCCAGGCAAGATTTTTCTTCAGAATCAGCTGGTGAAAATACTCAGAAGCATGCTCTTTGTGACCTTGGCAACTAACTTTACCCTCCATTGCCTCAAGTATAAACAATACATAAGGGGTAATTTTCAAAAGGATTTACATGTGAAAATATAATTACTATTTAACAATTTTAAAAAGCCCACTTATACCGGTAAAGTGCATTTGCACAGGTAAAACCCATTTTTAAGCATATAAATGCTTCTGATAGGGAAATATGTACAGTACCTGAGTGTAATCTGTTTTGAAGTGCCTGAAAAGTGAAATCTAAATCAAATAAATAAATACATAAATGACCATGAAGGAGAGCACTGAAGGTGTTGGACATTGCAATTCTGCTGCCCTGCACTGCTAATTCCAGCCTTGGATCGCTCTCCCACCTTTTCTAGATTTTCCAATAGAAGACAGAGAGGAGTAGGCAGTGGTGAATCTTGCTCTCCAAATTTTAATTTCTTTTCCCTTGGGCTGTCTTCCTTCCTGCCATTCTGTGGCTTAAAACATCTCCTTTCAATTTAATAGTGGGACTGCCTCTTTTAGCCCTGCTCCTAGGCTTGAATGGCTCTGAAACAAGTCTTCTACATTTGCCAAGGCTGCCACTCTCCTCCTCTCCCTTTTCCTCTCAATGACTTGATGGAATTTCAATTTCACTCCCTATGTGGGCTTGGATATCAGAAATTAATGTATTTATTGATCCTGTACCACTACTCACAATAAATAGCACTCTACTATGTGAATAACTATCTGTCACACACACACAGACACATAGAGAATGTATGTGTGCTCTGCTGTGTGCACTCAGGGCTGACTGACACCTTTTCCACAAGGAAAAAAAAAAACCCTATTAATTAAACAGAGACAAAAATAGTGGCAACCTGGAAGGAATCTTTTTCTTTTCAGTCTGCCAGTGTGCTAACCTCACTGCTATCCTATCACAGACACTCAGACAAGACAGAGAAAATAATCACTTGCACCTCTGCAATCTCCACATTCCTTCCCTGACCCTCCCAGAGTGAAGAAATAAAGCAGCAGTGCCACTGCCTCTGCCTCTATAGTGAGTGAGTGAGCGAGATCACTGCAAAAGAGATGAGAAACAGCCCCTTTACAAGTGCCAAATCCAACTTTTTCAAGCTTTATTTAACTGTGAGAGAGCTTCTCAGCTGGGTTTAAAAAAAGATTTGGATAAGTTCATGGAGGAGAAGTCCATTACCTGCTATTAATCAAGTTGACTTAGGGAATGTCCTCTGCTATTACTGGCATCAGTAGCATGGGATCTACTTAGTGTTTGGGTACTTGCCAGGTACTTGTAGCCTGGATTGGCCACTGTTGGAAACAGGATGCTGGGCTTGATGGACTCTTGGTCTGACCCAGTATGGCAAGTTCTTATGTTCCCTGCTAGAAGAAATACAGAACTTCTTACACATGCTCAGTCCTTTCAATAGGAGGGCATCAGTATCACTTCATCTAGATAGCAGCTATAGGCTAGATAAAAAGATGCTGCAACATGTTTTTTCCTCTGTCTTGTCTCCTTGCCAACTTGTCCTTCCTTGGCTCTAGCAAGGTGGTGATGTTACACAGGCTAGAGTTGGTTGCTATAGTTACCAGTTGTTTGTTTTTTTTTTTGCTCAGCAGTGCACAGCCATAGCCTTGAAAGAGAAACATAAACAAATGAGAAAACAATTTTTGTTTCATTTGTGGGACCCCATCCATTCATTTCAGGGGTCCACAAATGAAACAAAAATAGACTCATTCATTGGATTTTACCATTTCGTTTCAAACAAATGCACATCCCTAATGCATAGTTCCCACCCATTTAAACCATGAACCCTGACAAAAAATGAGTCCTAGCTATACCATTGGGGCCACTACTTCATTCCACTGTTCTGCGGTCATGTTAGAACTGCTTGACTTTGCTTCTGTGCTCAGTGGCATTGACCCTGCCACCCTGCCACTGCTATTGCTGGCAGGGACAGCTGGCAGGGAGAGAGGAGGAATTCAGAAGGCAGAAGGGAGGGCAGACTGGCTGACTGTTTTGTAAAGTAAGATTAATATTCAATAAATCTTTCAATACATTATGAAATGGTGACTTTTCAAATTTGCAAGCTCAGGAAAAATGAAATAAGCATGCAAAGGAAGGAAAATAAAGCAAATTAAAAAGAGAAATGCTGGCATGTGTGGTGGAAGGGATAAGATTTTAAGAGGCTTAAAAATAGCAAATAAAAATGGTTTTAAGAATTTTAACCCATAAAAGTTTAATCAGCAAGAAGAAAAGATATGGCATGGGATGGCAAAGACAAATATAAATTGCATTTTGCTCACATCAGTTCTGTAGCATTCCAGGAGATTCTGGGGTGCCAAACGTTGGCTGCATTATCATTTATAAATCATCAGTCTTTGGTACATTGGGAACATTTACAAAGGTATGGTTGCAATGCAGCTATATAGATAACAAGGAAAAGTATCGCAAATACATTTCACAAAGGGGAGCTAAAAATGTATATTTTTAAAGTATTGACTTCCACTCAACTACAGCAAGCATGAGTGGGATCTCCCTTATCACAGCATCGACAGGTCAGTGGGTAGAAAATGAAAAACTAGCATAAATTATAGCCTTGTGAGTACTAATACCATTGTTAGAGCTTCATATCTGAAACATAGCATTCAACCTTGATGATACAAATTATGGTACCTATGTGATAAACATTTTACCAATAGACACTAACTGGGGGAAAAAACTCATTAGTTCATCAGGTTCACGGATGCACAAAGTTGACCTAGTCTGTGAATGAGGGTAAGAAGGAATAGGTAAATACAGAGACCGAGCTATAGAAAAGGGCATGGTTTTGAAGGAGATCGCAGGACGTTTTGGAGGCCGACTCAAAGAACCGATATTGATTGATGCTCTTGGAATGATGGGAGGAAAGGACTCTACCAAGAAGTAATAGTACCTGGGTATAATTGAATTAGTCGGGATGGAGGAGAGCTTTGTATTTGTGATGTGGGAGAAGAGATGGCAGGATGCAGTGGTTTTGAATGTGGGGAGAGAAAAAGAAGAAAGCCGAAAAGCAATTTCCAGAGAATAGAGAAGAATAAAAAGGGGAGAAAACATAAAGAAAATAGTGGGGCCTATCCACTAAGGAGTAAGTTTTCAAAGGCTAAAAATGATCATATATGCACATAAGTAGCATGTACTCACGTACATGCTATTTTATAAACATTGAGCCTACATTTTTAATTTCGCACACATGATTTATTTGCAGAAAAAATGAGTGGGCTTGGGACTTTTCAGGGAAGAGTTCAAACGTACGTGCAGCAGTTGCTATTTTGTAAGGGATATACATATATACATTACTGAGTATATCTGTGCACTTTAACACTTGCTAATTAACTCGTGCAAACGAAATCAGATTTGCCTGTTATCTGCAGTTTTTGGGTGGGAGATCTGGGTGAACAGATGAGGGTTCAGGGTAAAGTGCAAGAGTGTCTTGGTGAACTGGAGACAGACTGGGGGAACTGGCAAAGGTATCAGTGAACTTATGATTCCAAATACACACAAGTTAAGCATTTTCAAAACTGTTCTAAGTGCATACTTTAAAAAATAACTGCCTCCATGTATATATCAGGGTTATTATACATATATTATTTTTTTAGTGCCTAAAATATATGTTCATAAAATCAATAAGAGAAAAAATATTTCTTCTTGCATCATGAATATTTGAGTGCACTGAAACATATAGGCATATTTTCAGAGAACTGTGCAGTATTTTATGAACTGTGCAGCTCCTGCCGCACAATTCATAAAATACTAGCATCAATCTCCATATGTCCACTTGCACACATAAATGCTGTACCATGGATAGGTTTTAAAGTTAGGCTCTTATCTACATTCTGACTCTCACATAGACTATTCAACATTTTGCATTTGTGGGCATCATGAACAGAAAAAGTTTTTTTTTCTGAATTTCAGTCTATTGGTAAATGCTTAATACATAGGTACCATTTGTATCACCAAGCCCTAACAATAGCATTATTGATCATAAGTGTAAAATGTATGCTAATTCTGCTAGTTTTTTGTTTGCTGCCCTATGTCCTGTCTATGCTGAGATAAGAGAGAGCCCACTCATTCTTGCTAGAGATTAGTGATATAGTAACATAGTAACAACAGCAGATGAAGACCAAATGGTCCATTTAGTCTGAGTCTACCTAACAATTTGCTTATGGTAGTAACTGCCCCTCCATGCAGGTTGCCCCATGTGTTCCATCAAGGGTAGTGGATGGTAAGGTGGGAAAATTTTGTTTCGTTTTTCATTTCATTTTTGGGGGGACCTTTTGCCAAAATTTTCATTTTGTTTTCTTCAGTTTAAAAAAAAATGAAATATTGGAAAAAATAAAACCACAAAAAAAGGGGAAGAAAAAGAAAGAAGGCCTCCAAGGGCCTCCCATACCACCCACCCATCCCTCCCACCTGGAAAAATGCCAGGGGCAGGATCTTCCGCAGCCCCCACTTGCCCGGTGAATCTGAAGATGAGGCCAGGCCCCAGCCCAAGATGAGACTTTGCATGGGACCTAAGCCAAAGTTGCGGTGACCTACTGTGCCCTAAGGGGCGGATTTTCAGAGCCCTGCTCGCGTAAATCCGCCCAAAACCGGGCGGATTTACGCGAGCAGGGCCCTGCGCGCCGGGAAGCCTATTTTACATAGGCCTCCCGGCGCGCGCAGAGCCCCGGGACTCGCGTAAGTCCCGGGGTTCTCCGAGGAGGGCGTGTCGGGGGGCGGGCCCAGTCGTCGCGGCGTTTCGGGGGCGTGTCGGCAGCGTTTTGGGGGTGGGTACGGGGGTGTGGCTACGGCCCGGGGCGGTCCGGGGGCGTGGCCGCACCCTCCGTACCCGCCCCCAGGTCGCGGCCCGGCGCGCAGGAGGCCCGCTGGCGCGCGGGGATTTACGCCTCCCTCCGGGAGGCGTAAATCCCCCGACAAAGGTAAGGGGGGGGTTTAGACAGGGCCGGGCGGGTGGGTTAGGTAGGGGAAGGGAGGGGAAGGTGAGGGGAGGGCAAAGGAAAGTTCCCTCCGAGGCCGCTCCGATTTCGGAGCGGCCTTGGAGGGAACGGGGGTAGGCTGCGCGGCTCGGCGCGCGCCGGCTATACGAAATCGATAGCCTTGTGCGCGCCGATCCAGGATTTTAGCGGATACGAGCGGCTCCGCGCGTATCTGCTAAAATCCTGGATCGGCGCGCGCAAGGCTATCGATTTCGTATAGCCGGCACGCGCCGAGCCGCGCAGCCTACCCCCGTTCCCTCCAAGGCCGCTCCGAAATCGGAGCGGCCTCGGAGGGAACTTTCCTTTGCCCTCCCCTCACCTTCCCCTCCCTTCCCCTACCTAACCCACCCGCCCGGCCCTGTCTAAACCCCTCCCTTACCTTTGTCGGGGGATTTACGCCTCCCGGAGGGAGGCGTAAATCCCCGCGCGCCAGCGGGCCTCCTGCGCGCCGGGCCGCGACCTGGGGGCGGGTACGGAGGGCGCGGCCACGCCCCCGGACCGCCCCGGGCCGTAGCCACACCCCCGTACCCGCCCCCAAAACGCTGCCTGGAGCGCAAACAAAAGTAGGCTATTCGCGCTCGTTTTAAAATCCGCCCCTAAGCTTACACAAGGCCGAGGTTCAGCCTGGGCCTAGGCATTGGGGCCAGCCAGTCCTGAAGCCTTGATTTTGCCTAGACCTAGGCAGCAGTAAGTTGCTGTGACCTCGGCCTAGGCCCTACACAGGCTTGAAGGCTGGGTCCTGACATCTGGGTCTTGACCCAGGCCAGGGCCTGATCCCAGGCCATATGTTTCAGCTCAACCTGGAGGCCAGGTCCTGGTGCTGGGGCTTTGGGCTGGACCCAGACATGACATCTGAGCCTCGGCCTCGGCCAGGGCCCAAATTCAGGCCCAAAGGCTGGGTCATGATGCCAGGGCCTCGGCTTATATGCAGGCCTGATGCCTGGGCCTTGGCCCAGGGTCAGACCCAGATCCCAGGATTTGAAGCTCTTCTTTGTAATCTTCTTTTCTTGGTTCTTCCTCACCAACTGACCCTGTCCACTGGCACCATTGCACCAGTGGAGGGCGCCATTTTGATATACAGCAGCTAATTCATTCGTGACATGGCCTAGGCCAGGACCCCAGCATTTCACTCGGGTGTGGGCCATGGCCCCTTCATCGGATCATGGCCTATGACTAGGCTTTGGGCTTAGGGTTATGCCAAGGTGCCAGAATCACATTCGCTTATAGAACAGGAACCCCAGCTTTGGGCCTAGGCTTAGACCCGAACAATGTCTTTTTTTTTATTTTTTTTTTTAATAGATTTTCAAAACAAAACAAGATTCTAATGAAATTTTATCTGAATTTAGCTTGTTCCATTTTGAAAATGATTTGAAATGAAATAGGACATTTCATCTCATTTCCTATTTCATTTCTTCCAAATGCCCATCCCTAGTAGCCAATGCTTTAGAACAGGGTTCTCAACCAGTGTGTCGGGACACCCTGATGTGTCACCAAGAGGTGGAAGGGGTGTCTCCAAAAATATGACATAGCAAGCCTATGCTTTCTATAACAGCCACATGTGCTTGTTGCTTGAGAAGAGTACAGATTAAGGAGCACCACCAGTCCAAGCTTGAAATGTTGTAGGCATGTTGTATCCTGTCCCTGCCTTCCTACCCACCCCCAGCTTCTTGGAGTTTCAGTTTTTCTATGTATGCTTGTCTTTAATTTATAGTCTTTTATTCTGTATTAGATAAGAGTCAGTCTGCATTCTGCACGTTTGACAGCGTTGAGGGATTCTGCTAACTAGGATGTAGATTCTGTGTAGGGATCTAAAGCAGTCTGGTTTGCTTTGTTTTTTCCAGAAGTATGTGTTATGTGTTCTATATTTACAGTGTTGCTTTTTCATAGGTAATGTTGTTACTGTTCAAGTCCTGGGTGTTAGTACTCTTATGGTATGGCTGGTATACTATATAATTTCTAAATGTCTTTTTAGTAGGTTTTCATGTTATTTCACAAAGTGCCTGGCAAGGAAGGGATTTTGAAGTACTATTACTGAGGGGATATCAGAATTTGAATATATTTTTTGTTTGGTGAGCTAAAAGGGGAAATGTCGTAGCCCTGCTCTGTATAAACTCCAGAAGAGGTCAAAACTCCCTGAGGCTGACAGTGAAATGCATGAGAGTTTGCCTATATCAAAAAACTGTGTGCTGCGTATGCACATCAGTCCCAGATTTTTCACTGATGCAGTAAGTAAAGATTAAAATGTTTGTGAAAAAAATAAAATGTAATTATGATATTTTATGAGAAGTTACTAAAATTAAAGAATATTTTATCTTTCCCCTGCAGCATTTTCAACAATAAAATAACATCTAGGATTTTTTTTTTAATATAGCTGTTAAATGTATTGTGCAAAGTGTCACGCACATGAGCATCATCTGTCAGGTGTGTCATGACGGAAAAAAGGTTGAGAACCACTGCTTTAGAACATACTTTTTTAGTTCCTCTTTATGAATTTTATTTGCAGCACTTTTCTGGGTTAATTATATACCTGAATTGCAGCCATACTTTTGTACATTTTCCCGATGTACAAAAAGACTGACATTTTATAAATTATAATGATGCCAAAGTTTTCCCCCCAGAATCTCCTGGAATGCCACTGAATGGATGTGAGAAGAATGCAGCTTATGTCTATCCATGCCATCCCTTGCCGTAACCTCTCTTCTTGCTGCGTAAACGTTTATGAGCTAAAATAAAATATGTTCCTCCTTCTTACTCTCACTCATTATCCTCCAAATTCTTAAAACCCTTTTTATTTGGCATTTTTACCCCTCATCAATTCTTCATCCCTTCAACCACAAATTGCAGCATTTCATTTTTGAATTTGCTTTATTTTCCTTCCTTTGTCTGCTTGTTTCATTTTTCCTGAATTTACAAACTTGAAAAATCGCCATTTTATTAAATATTGAAAGATTAATTGAATGTTAATTAATCTCTCTTTACAAAATAGGCAGCCAATCTGCCCTCCCTTCTGCCTCCTGAGTCTCCCCACCAGCTGTTTCTGAGAGCCTAACTTCACAAACGTATCCAAGGTACAGCATTTTTACATGTGTAAGTGGACGCATGGAGATTAATGCAAGTATTTTATGAACTGTGCTTACAAAATGTATTTATTTATTTAAAACATTTGTAATACGTCTATCTACAATTCTAGATGACGTACAATTACATATATAAGAGCATAAAAACAAGATAACAGTATAACAATAAATAAATAAAACAATAAAAACATACAGTGAAATAAAACAAAATAAAATACCGTGTAATTCTGCTTTGAATTGCGGGAGTATTTCCAGTGCATATATTCTCTACTGATTTTATAAACATACATGTGTATATTTTTGGCACGTAAAAAAATATAACATGCATGTGTAATAAGTCCGATTTATATATGGAAGTAGGTATTTTATGAAGTATGCATTTATACAGTTTTTAAATTATTGCGCACATACTTAGAAGGGCACATACTGGAATCACCAGTTCACTGATACCTCTGCCAGTTCATCCAGTCCATCTCCAGTTCACCTAGACCAATGGTTCCCAAACCTGTCCTGGATGACCCGCAGCCAGTCAGGTTTTCAGGATATTCACAAGGAATGTGCATGCACTGTTTCCATACCCTGCAAATTTTATCGCAGGCATATTCCTTGTGGATATCCTGAAAATTTGACTGACTGGGATCCCCCAGGACAGGTTTGGGAACCTCTGATCTAGACCCTCTAGCAGTTCACCCTGAAACTGCACCCCCCCCCCCATTTCATCTGGACCTCCTCCAAAAAAAACAGACAACAGACAAGTCTATTTCACTTCCAGAAATCAAAGAGCAGGTATAAAAGTGAACGAATAAGTGTACCTAACAAAATTGCAACTACCACATGTAGGTCTGACCCCACCCTAGCACGCCCCTTTTTTCTGCAGTAAAATGTATGCACAAAATGGAAACTCTGTGCATACTCTTGACATTTATAAAATAATATAAATGTAGGCACATGCTACTTGCATATGTATGTGCTATTTTTATGCATTAAACCCCCTTTGAACATGTACTCCTAAGGAAGCAATAATTAGTCTCCAAGGGTTGCCGCAAACCGTATGGGCAATTAACCTGAATGGTTTGCAGCAATAATTAAAGAGAAAGTACACAAGTTGATTTGCTTTGATTATTGCCTAAAGAGAAATTACTACAGAGATTTGTGCCCGCTTTCTCTGATGGCAATTTTTCCATTGGAAACTGCGCTTGTTCCTCTTTCAGACCTCACAGCAGCCTTTTCTGATTGTGGATAAAAGTGTTCGTGTTGTTGAACAACACATGTACATTTGCCCGAGGACAGGTAACATGCTTTTTTACCCACAACAATGTCCTAGAATCTTGCTTTCGAAGGGCCTGATTTCCAAAAGCATTTGCACAATAAAACAGTTTTTTGAATATTGCCCGAGAGGTTGTGCATGCAAGTATATGCGGAAGCAATTCAGCGCACTTGAAAGAGGTGTTCGGGGAAGCGGGGTTAAGATGGGGATCACATTTACATGCAATGCTTTTGACTGGTGAAAGTGTGCACACAAATCTACTTGCACACATTTACGCCTGCTAACAAAATGGTTTAAATGTGTGCATGGATGCTGCTGCCCTGAATTCTGTGAGCACAAGCCAATTTTCAAAGCAACCTTAAGCACATAAATCTGCCTTGATAATATAAGCCAAAGTCTGCGTGTACTTTTCTGTACATAAGTAGACTTTGGCCCTCTTTGGACCACAGAAAATTACTCTCTAAACATCTAGCAGGCATTCTAAAATGGGGTCAGAGTGGGTATGCACTAAAATTAGAGCCAACACTCATGCAAATGCAAAAGCTTTTGCATGAGTGTTGCATGGTAAATAGCATAGTATGCTTTCCTCCACATGATATTTACCATGAGTCAGTTAAGGTTTGTAAGTTAACACCTGCCTTGGAACTGATGTTAGCTCTTTAGTGCTCATCCTATATCTCAAAATCCCGTGTGTTAACTGGCCCTTTCATTTTAGGATATCAGCATGAGGGATTTCATCCCCAAATCTCCAATCAAGCCCAAGCCCCTTCCTCCGAGTGCCAGATCTAGGGTTGGCATACCTTGATTCCTTACCACCCATCCCAAGTTAAAGGGGCCTCTAGTTCCCCCATCCTCTTCTCACCCATTAATACAAAAGCATGTGACCTCGGAGGCATCAATGGACCCCCCCCCCCAATATACAAAATCAAGAAGTTCAGTGGACCTGACATAAACCCCAACTGCTTTAACCTACCCTATGTACAAATTAAATGGGTTTGATGGATCTGACATCATCTCATTGAATAGAGAAAGTCTCCTGCTGGGTCCGATTATCTCTCTACCCCAAAGATCAATGGGTTTGGTGTCCACAGCATAAATTACAACCAGGCTATGCACACAAGATCAAGACCGCTGGTTCAACAACTGACACACACACAAAAGATCAAGGGTCCTTCATGCCTTGATTTTCCCAGCCTCTCTACCTTCCCCAAGGAGGACCCTTCTTCCCCTTCTAATGACAGCATGAAGAAGATTGGGGCCCCACTTCTGCTGACCTCTTGTGCTACTTTGATGTGTGAGTGGACCTCGGAAGGAACTTTCTTTTGCCCTCCCCTCACCTTCCCCTCCCTTCCCCTACCTAACCCACCTGCCCGGCCCTGTCTAAACCCCCCCTTACCTTTGTCGGGGGATTTACGCCTCCCGGAGGGAGATGTAAATCCCCGCGCGCCAGCGGGCCGCTAGCGCGCCGGGACGCGACCTGGGGGCGGGTCCGGAGGGCACAGCCACACCCCAGGACCGCCCTGGGCCATAACCATGCCCCCGGGCCCGTCCCCGAAACGCTCCCGACACGCCCCGAAAACGCCGCGCGGATCGGGCCCGCCCCTGACACGCCCCCCTCTGAAAACCCCGGGACTTACGCGAGTCCTGGGGCTCTGCGCGCGCCGGTAGATCTATGTAAAATAGGCGCACCGGTGCGCAGGGCCCTGCTCACCTAAATCTGCCCGGATTTAGGTGGATTTAGGCGAGCAGGGCTCTTAAAATCTGCCCCTTAGAGAATAGCCACTGCCATTAGCAATGGTAACATAGAATAGACTTAGTTTTTGGGTACTTGCCAAGTTCTTATGGCCTGGATTGGCCACTGTTGGAAACAGGATGCTGGGCTTGATGGACCCTTGGTCTGACCCAGTATGGCATGTTCTTATGTTCTTATGTTCTTAAAGGTCAGTGTTTTCACTCATTCATACAGCCTTGCAGTGTTTCCCCTAGATTTGCTATGTTTGTAGTGGGTACAGGGGCTCAGCCAGAGTTGTCACTTTGTTGCCTCCTTTCAGCAACGTTAGCATTTACTAATTGGAAAAGGGGAAGCAAAGGGGGAAGCAAAGGGATTCCACTGAGAAAATTGTCCATTTAATCCTACTTTCTGTTTCCTGTCTTTTAGCCAGTTTGTAATCCACGAAAGGACATCGCCACCTATATCATGATGTTTTACTTTTCCTAGAAGCCTCACATGAGGAACTTTGTCATACGCCTTCTGAAAATCCAAGTACACTACATCTACCGGTTCACCTTTATCCACATGTTTATTAACTCCTTCAAAAATGTGAAGCAGATTTGTGAGGCAAGACTTGCCTTGGGTAAAGCCATGCTGACTTTGTTCCATTAAACCATGTCTTACTATATGTTCTGTGATTTTGATGCTTAGAACACTTTCCACTATTTTTCCTGGCACTGAAGTCAGGCTAACCGGTCTGTAGTTTCCCGAATTGCCCCTGGAGCCCTTTTAAAAATATTGGGGTTACGTTAGTTATCCTCCAGTCTTCAAGTACAATGGGTGATTTTCATGATAGGTACAAATTTTTACTAATAGGTCTGAAATTTCATTTTTGAGTTCCTTCCGAACCCTAGGGTGTATACCATCTGGTCCAGGTAATTTACTACTTTTCAGTTTATCAATCAGGCCTACCACAACTTCTAGGTTCACCATGATTTGGTTCAGTCCATCTGAATCATTACCCATGAAAACCTTCTCCGAAATGGGTATCTCCCCAACATACTCTTTAATAAACACCGAAGCAAAGAAATAATTTAATCTTTCCGCGATGGCCTTATCTTCTCTAAGTGGCCCTTTAACCCCTCAATCATCTAATGGTCCAACGGACTCCCTCACAGGCTTTCTGCTTCAGATATATTTTTTGCTGTGAGTTTTTGCCTCTACGGCCAACTTCTTTTCAAATGCTCTCAGCCTGTCTTATCAATGTCTTACATTTAACTTGGCAACACTTATGCATTATTCTATTTTCTTCTGTTGGATCCTTCTTCCAATTTTTGAATGAAGATCTTTTGGCTAAAATAGCTTCTTTCCCCTCCCCTTTTAACCATGCCAGTAATCGTTTTGCCTTCTTTCCACCTTTTTTAATGTGTGGACTACATCTGGACTGTGCTTCTAGGATGGTATTTTTTAACAATGACCACACCTCTTGCACACTTTTTACCTTTGTAGCTGCTCCTTTCAGTTTTTTTCTTACCATTTTTCTCATTTTATCAAAGTTTCCCTTTCGAAAGTTTAGCATAAGAACTGTGGATTTGCTTGCTGACCCCTTCCAGTCATTAATTCAAATTTTATCATATTATGATCACTATTGCCAAGCAGCCCCACCACCGTTACTTCTCTCACCAAATCCTGTCCTCCACTGAGAATTAGATCTAAAATTGTTCCCTCTCTTGGCAGTTCCTATGCCCCTTTGAATTCCTTCATTGTTTTCCTCTTCACTACCTCCTCTGGAAGGGCATTCTAGGCCTCCACCACCCTCTCCATGAAGAAATATTTCCTGACGCTGGTTCGAAGTTGTCCTCCCTGCAGTTTCATTTTGTGACTCCTAGTTCTACTGTTTTCTTTTCAATGGAAAAGGCTCAAAGTTTGTGCATCATTAAAACATTTCAGGTATTGATGGTCTGTATTTAGGTCCTTCAGCCTCATGAGTTATAAAATGAAGACCTCACACCATTTTGGTTGCCCTTCTCTGACTGCCTCCATCCTGTCTCTATTCTTTTTGAGATAAGTTCTCCAGAACTTTTCTAAAAATTGATTGAAGTTTACCTTACTTCCAATCTTATTTGCATTCATTGCCAGTCCCTTCCACAGTGAACACTAAACAGAAAGATTTGTTAAGAAAGCTTCAATTTTTCTTTATTAGCCTTTATATATTCCTCTCCTTCATCTCTGAGTCTGACAATGCTACTTGTTACGGTCCCGGTCGCGACCCAGCCCTCACCTCCTTGGTCCCGTTCCGTCTCTGAGAGCCTGCGACCTGTTTCGCGGCATCCCCACGGGGGGACGCCGGGGAGAAACCCTTCCTGGATGCCGTCTCCTTAGGCGCGCGCGCATTGGCGCGCGCAGGAGCCGCACTTATCAAGGCCTTTTCCCACCACTGAAGGCTCCGTCTTACCCCTGACATCAGACGCTGCGGCCTATGTAAGGCCGCTGCACAGCCCAGAACTTTGCCTTGCAACGGGGTTCCTTGCAGTTCCCAGTTGCTCCAAGCCCTGGAGCATGCTATTGCATTAGCAGCTCCGTTCCTGCCTAAGACTTGCTACGCTTCTGTGTCCAAGTCCTGTCTTTGCTCCTGCCTGGTTCCAGTAACCTGTCCTGCTTCAGTTCCAGCTTGGATCCAGTACCTGTCCTGTGTCAGCTCCTGCTTGGTGCCAGTAACCTGTCTTGCTTCAGTTCCAGCTTGGATCCAGTACCTGTCCTGCTTCAGTTCCTGCTTGGTTCCAGTAACCTGTCCTGCTTCTGTTCCAGCTTGGATCCAGTACCTGTCCTGCTTCAGTTCCTGCATGATTCCGGATCCCTACCCATCTGCTTCAGCTCCAGCCTCCGTGATCTCCTAAGTCCCAGCGGCCGGGCTCCCACGGGCTCCTCCCGGGGGAGCACTGGCTTCCAGCGTGAATCCCCTAAGTCCCAAGCGGCTGGGCTCCTATGGGCTCCTCCCGGGGGAGTCCCAGCTTCCTGGGTGAAGTTCACTGTCCATCGCCTGCCTGGTATCTGCCTCCCGGCCTGCCCTCAAGCAGAGACTGTAGTCCATCTCTCTCCAGTCTCCCGCAGGCCGGCCCAAGGGTCCACTAAAACAGCTTATTCACAACATTACTTTTGCCTTTCCTTTTTTTGCCTTTCCTTCTATCATTAGCATATCTATAGTCTTGTCCCCTGTTGCATTTGCTATTTTTTCTTCATTTGCATTTTTGCATATCACAGGGTAAGTTATTCTTTTGTTTCACTGACTACTGTATTGGACGTTCAATTTTGGTTAGTCACTAATTTACATCTGATTTCAAATTGTAATGGCACAAATTAATGGACTAAAAGTATTCCATTCAAAGACAGATTAGCATTTCACTGATCTATTTCACTGAGTGTAAATTCCCTCTGCTCCCATTACCAGTCTTTGAGCAGTAAAACTGTGCTGGTTAATTACAATTTTGTTTCCTTTCTTAAGACTATGCATTTCTCATTTATTCTGTTTGTATAAATACAGTATTTTTGACAACCCCTCTGTACAATGTGACAAACATTTTGGCAATGTTGCATATCTGCATTATGAAATTCTTCCATTATACTTTGGTGCATCAGTCAGCAAAGCCAAACGTTCTCCATGAGGATACATCCTTAAAATTGTAGAAGGCCTGATGCTTGTTGTAATTTTCAATTTTTTCCCTTGAGAGCATGTCCAGCTATAATCCACAGGAAACTTTTGATTTGTTTTCTCCCTATTGGATTGTAGGGAGATATCCCATGTTTTACTACTGAAAGCACTTAATATGAATCATAATAGCGAAGAAGCATGCAGACAAATATACTGACAGACCAAAACACTGTCACAGCTATCGAAAATAAACTTTGCCCAGATAAGAACTTTAAACCAGAACTGAAGGATACTTATCAAGATCTGCCTGTTTGTAAGCTCCTGTGTAAATAAAACCAAGGCAGAGGGACAATGCAGCAACTTACGTTAATAAGCAGAAGTCATTGTCTGGCCAAGGGAAGTCCAGAGTTCAGAGGGACCCCAACCATTGGATGAAGGGGAGCATTTTGAAATGGAGAAAATGCTGATGCAGGCATACAGCCTCAGTCCAGATATTGCAGGAACCCCCCCTGAAGAAAAGGGGAGGGGGAAAAGACCTGCAAAATGGCAAAGACCCTCCACCTATTACATGATTATGCACAAGCTTAAGCTTATTTATCAGCTGGAAAGTATAAAGATGGGGGGCAAACAAAAAAGAAGCAAACTTGAAGCAGTCCAGCACTCCCTGATATTGAGGAGGGAAAAGACTTGCTGTGGCCAGGAGACTGGCGAGAGGAGATGCCCTGCCGAGGGTTGGATGGTGGCATAGAGTCTGAGGTGGGTGAGGAGCTGAGAGCAGCCCTGCAGCTCTGCCAGTACCAGACCTGGAACCAAGCCCCCAGACAGCCTGGCAGATCAGGCAGTATCAGACCCAGAAGCAAGCCTCCTTCCAGGACTGCCCGCAGGTTGAGCCCTTGGGTACCCAGGCCGCCTGGTCTTAAGTGGGCCTCTCAGGGTCTACTAGAGAGGAAGCACAGGGGTGTCCCCACCAAGAATAAGGGTGCGCAGTCAATGTCCAGGCGAGAATGTCCAGAGGTTACAGGAGGCCAAAATAGAGTGAGTGGATAGCGAGGATCTAGGCCAGAGCATCAGTCCAGAATGGTCAGCTGAAGCAGGGGTCAATACCTTTAGTCAATCCAAGAGTAGTCAGGTCAGGCAGAGGTCAAGTTCCAGGTAGCGGTCAGGTGAAGTCTTACAGGCAGAGGTCAAGTTCCAGGCAGCGATCAGACCTGGTCAGTGAACAGGCAGAGGTCATGATCCAGGCAGCAATCAGATGAGGTCAGGAGGAAGCAAAGGTCAGTACCATGAGATCAGTCTGAAGGGTACTACCAGGAATGGAGAGACGAAGGAACAGGAGATGCTGGAACAGGAGACGCTGGAACAGGAGACACTGGAACAGGCAAACTAGACAACACCGAAGTGTATGACCCGACGGGAGCTCCGCTGTGAGGCCTGTGCGGGAGACTGAGAGCGGGGGAGCCAGGAATGCCACGAACTGGCTGCGGCTGTGAAGAAGGAGAGCCCGGAGCTCGTGGATGGCTACAGAGCGGACGCGGCCGGGACGCGCAACAGTATGTAGGCTACGTGTGAGCAATGCAGATTTTAAAAAGCTGCAAAATATACGTGTGTACATACGTAAGGAAGCTGCAAAATATACGTGTGTACATGCATAAGGAATAAGGGGGTAGAATATAGGTGAGGCATGGACATGTAGGATGAAGAACTGGAGAGGTCTGAAAGACCTTGCTATTAACTGTACAAACCGGTGCAAAACTGGGAATGTGCCTTGTGCAAACTTTTTTTAAATTTGCTGAAATACATGTGTAAAAGCTGATAAGGTCCTGTGGAAGACACACGAGTGCTACCTGTGCTTGAGTAACCACTTAAAATTAGGAGCATAATTACGTGTGGGTGGTGCATTTTAAAACATATGCCCGCATGTGTGTGCACAATTAAAAATTCCAGTGTATCCTTGCTCGTGCACCGATATGCGCATGTATGGGCGCACACGTGCTCATTTTATAATTGATCTCTTTTTGATTAGTATGGCTAATATAGGTTTTATACAAATTATACACTCTCTTACTGATTTGCAGGGTGGGCCTTTGATCTGTTTTTTGTTTTTTTTAATTTGTGGAATGAGGGAGGGTTTGAGGTTTTAGATCCTATTATTACCACATCTTTTGAATGGATCACTCTTTGATTGTGTTTAATTGCTTTGGTTATAGTCCACTTGGAAGGGATAAACAGAAATTTAAGGAGGTCCAGTTGATAAATGTAGATCCGAATAGGTTTTTAGAGGCTTTGGGCTTCACCGCTGAGGTTTATCTGTATTGGACTTTGTTGAGCTCCAGCATAAGGAATTAAAGTCTACAATGGAAGGGGTTGCCCCGAAGAGATCTGTTCAGGTAGGCCTGAGGAAACCAGCCCTTTGGTTGTCTGATGAATGGAGAGAGCAGAAATGGATGGTGTGAAGTCTGGAGAGAAAGTGATGGGTAAAGAAATCCATTGACGCCCACTAAAATTTGAAGGAGTTGGCTATGGAATATAGATTAGCAATAAGATCTGCTAAGGAGCCATATATAAATGGTGTGATTCAAGGATTACATACTAAACCGGCGGAACTGTTTTCAGTGGTTAAAAGACCGACCACTGCAGAACTTACCAGAATTATGTGAGGATTTTGCTGTACACTTCCACTTAAAAGTAAATAATGTGATGGCAGAATTTAAGACAAATGATAAGCCCAAAGTTTGGAAGCTGGCAGGGAAGACATGCTGGGGAATCAACAACAGGAGCTGAGGATGGGTCTGAAGGGGGAAGAGAAATTTAATGATGACGAGACTTCATTGGGGTTAAGAGTTTTTGTACTTGGTCAGTTTGATTCTAGGTTGAATGAAGGGGAAAGTAATAATATAAAAAAGAAGAATGTATTCAAGTTAATGTTGAACAGTTGTGGATGCTTTGAAATGATGAGGCCAACTAAGTGTATTTTAGGCCTAGTTAGGTCAGTTTTGATTAAATTGGCTAAAGCCTCTCTATTGTAATGACTGTCGAGGTGATTGTTCCCAGACTCTTTCGAAAAAAAGCAATGGATACATTTCTTCTAAAAAAAATTATTATTGGATCCTGTTGTTAAGGATAATTCTAGAGCAGGTAAAATATTAATTGATTGACTTTATGGACGACGTTGCAGTTCTATATGTTTTTTTAGTTTGGTTTCTGGAAGTATCAGAGTAGAGAGACAATCTTGGTGTCATTGTTAGAAAATGTTTAAAGAGACCTCACTGCAGCATTTGATAATATTAACCAGAAACCTTTGCTAGTGTGACCGAAAGCAGAAGGGATTGTGGGGAAATTGTTTGGCTTGCTTCATTTCTTACAAATCACTCTCAGTGGGTGGTCATGAGACAGGCAGGGTCATTATCTCAGATATTAGATTGTGGGCTGCCTCAATACTGGTACCATATTTGTTTAACAATTTTATGATGCCCTCTGTGTGAGATTTTGAAATTAGAGGGTTCAAGATTTCAAAATAGTATGATATTCTCTGTCCCTTTTCAATAAAGGGACATTGAATGGGATATTGTAAATTGCCCTGATCACGCCTGTTTGAAAGTACGATATATAAAAATGTGAAATAAACTTAAAATAAACAAATAAATCTCGAACATTTGATTTAGACCACTGCTGCACACTGAGCTGAGGATTTCAATGCATTATCCTGCAAGGACTCCAAGATCCTTTTACTGGATGGTGAATTCATAATATGGAATCCAGCATTCTGTTGGTGGAAAGAGTAATTTACCAAAGGATTTTGATGGGTAAGGTAGAGCTTTACCCACAGAAATGGCTCTTTTAGAAAATTGCTAAAAAAAAATAAAAAAAAAAAAATGGCAAAGTGCTGCTTCCAAGGTGTAGAAACAATCCTTCAAAGGGCCTACAAACAGTATATTTAAACTATAAGATAGGGAGAGAAAATAACTGAACATTCATCACGCACAATGCTAGTATAGCAGAAAAAAAATCACATCCGATTTGACCGTGACCTTTAGCTCATTATCATTTTGGGATCAGGGCTGATGTGTGAAATGATATTATAGGATGCTTTTTGGGGTCTATAACTGCTTTATAATCGCAGTGTAAAATGAGATACAGGCTGTTATTGTGATCTAAAACTGATATGTAATCACATAGATATATGTCTACCCAGTAGAATGAATAACAGATTATGAACTGTTATTACAGTGAGGCTATTTAGGAACTGTTTAGTTCAAGTATACATATATGTTTGGTGTGTGATTTGAAGTAGGCTGTGATTATTGCAATATAGGATATTTTACAAAGGTAGGATGGAGTGGTTTTTCGGAACATGATGTCAGACCAGAAATGATTCCTTTCTGCTATACTAGCAGTGCCTCTGATGAATGTACCATTTTTCACTCTGTCTATAAAATAATTTAAATGCTGGTTTATAGGACTTTTGAAGGACTGTTTCTACATTATGGAAGCACCACTTTGCCTTTTTCAGCTGTGTTATTGTATTGATAGTGGCAGGAGTACACCCTTCTGTATTTTTACCGAGTAGTTATCTTTAGAAATATGCAGGAACAATATGCGTGTAAAATTATATGCATACACAGTGTACACACATACTTTGATGCATTACGAATTGTGTTGCGTTCGTGCCTCTTCTCGCCCCTCGCTCCATCCTCTCTACCTGGGATGCGACTCCCTTCGGCTCTGACGGACAGATGCAGCTGCGGCTTCTCTCCGCCTCTTGGTCCCTGTGTCCCCGGGCTGGGCTGATGCTATGGATCCGCCTTGTTCCCGATGACGTAAGGGCACGCGCACGTTCTCCAGACTTTGTACCAGCAAGGGTGTGAACCTTGGGGGCATCCCCCCGTAGTGACATTATCCATTTGTACTTTAAAAGGTCTTTGTTTGCTAATCTCTAATGAGTTAGCAAGGAACTCCAACAGGACTTGCTTTGGCAGTCCACGATACTTGCAACAACGATCCGAGTCAGCAAGGGGAATCCTTCCCCACTGCTCGGCCTTTTCAAACTTACCAGGAGTACCTGCTCCATGGGGGCTCCACTCTCTCTTCTTGATTTCAGATTGTCAGAAGACTCGGAAGACTCCTCATTGCCTGGAAGCGATCGCGGACATGAACACAGTGAGTTCTATTGTACATAGGAATTGGTACTCGCTCCACGAGGGCCTACATTCCTATAGCTCTGAAGACTCCCTTCCGTCCAAGACTTTATCGCAGGTTCAGAGATCAAGAGTTACATTGGTAAGATTGCAGATAGGAACCGGTACTCGCTCCACGTTCCTAGAATCTTTTACAGACTCTCTTCTACTCTAGAAGCCATTTCATATACAGCAATTGTGAGTTCTTATTACACACTGTTTATAGGAACCAGTGCTCGCCTATGGCTCCTGTTCCTGCATGTACTGAAGACTCTCTGTGGCATAGAGACCATTGCAGACATCTACTATTGTGAGTGTACCATCTTGTATCCAGTATACCCTGTTTATTCACTACTTCTAGTCTCTCTCTACAGCTCAGTGACCCAGAGATTATATTCCAGTATCAGAAGGACTTCAGCCTTGCCGAACACAGTGACTCTCTACTGCCACCTCTGGTGGTCCAGCTTCCAGTCTAATAAAGAACTATTGTGTTTATCTCATATTCTAGCCTTGCCGGTGGTTCCTCTCAGGATCTCCTCCTGGGGCGCTGTCATCTGCCATCAGCCCAGGGATTCACCATTTCCTCCAAGTGGTCATTCCTTTCACTACTATCACCCTGTGGGAGCCAACCACTACTGACCACTCACACCGCTCATGGAAGTATTATATAGATAGCTACCCCTCTTTCTTTGAGACTTGTCAGCAGCTTATATATAACAGATTGCTACTCCATAGCAGAGGCATGATAGATTGCTAACTCAATAGCGAAGTACAATATACCTATTGTTAGCTCCTCTCCTCAGAAGAGTATCATTGTACAGATTGCCCACTCCTCTTCCTTGGAGAGGTGATCCATAACAGATTGCTACCTCCTTTCCTTATAGGAGCATCTAACAGCAGTTCGCTAACAGATCTACAGATAGCTAACTCCTCCCTTCTGGAGGAGCAGGTCATGTCATATCGCTACTCCTCCCCCTTTCAGGAGAACAGCAGAACAGATTGCTAACTCCGCCCTCCTGGCAGGGTAAGCAATAACAGATTGCTAACTCCTCCCCTCTGGAGGAGGAGAGCATAACAAATTGCATAATCTGATTTTGTTTGTTTTAAATTATGTATGTCAATTGTAAATTGCTTAGGTATCTATAAGTGATCAATACACAAATAAATAAATAAATAAATAAATAAATAAATAAATAAGTGTTCCGGGGTGGACTGAGCGTGGGGTTGGGACTAACACACATACTTTTTGGATGCAATTAAATTCTCCCAGAATAGCTACATATACCAAATAGCAGGCATAATTGTGTGTGCTTAGTTTTACCAGAATATTTTTCAAAGTGGACTTATGTGCATAAATCTTTTTTTGCTGGCTACTTTATGCATGATGTTACAAAATTACCCCCAAAATTAGGATTAATTTTCTCCATGTTCATCATTTTGCATTTGTCCACACTGAATTTGATCTGCTATTTAGATGTCCACTTACTCAGTTTAGCAAGGTCCTCCTGCAATGCATCACGATCTGGTCATGATTTAATAATGTTAAACAATTTTGTCTAATACTGGTCCCATCACCCTTTCCATAAAGAAATATTTCCTGACATTGTTCCTGAATCTCCCACCTTGGAGCTTCATATCATGACCTCAGTGTGCTGCAGCGATCAAAAAAGCAAACAGAATGTTAGGAATTATTAGCAAAGGAATGATGAATAATGCCAGTGTATCACTCCATGGTGAGATTGCACCTTGAATATTGTGTGAAATTTTGATCACTGCATCTTAAAAAAGATATAGTTACATTAGAAAAGGTACAAAGAAGGGTGACCAAAATGATAAAGGGGATGGAACAGCTCCCCTATGAGGAAAGGCTGATGAGGTTAGTGCTGTTCAGCTTGGAGAAGAGACGGCTGAGGGGGCATATGATAGAGGTCTACAAAATCATGAAAGGACTTGAACAGGTAAATGTGAAGCAGTTATTTATTCTTTTACCCCTAGATTCATTAAATGTGTTAATAATGCATTGATA
This sequence comes from Rhinatrema bivittatum, assembly GCF_901001135.1. NCBI lineage: Eukaryota > Metazoa > Chordata > Amphibia > Gymnophiona > Rhinatrematidae > Rhinatrema > Rhinatrema bivittatum. The sequence goes on along the minus strand of NW_021821051.1, from coordinate 83,137 downwards.
ATGCCTGCAATAAGAAATTTTAGAATTACTGCACCACATGATAACATACTATTTTGCACTGTGCAGTAAACTTATTGGGGTAGATTTTATAACATGCCACGCTGCCTTCCCATGTTCCCTTCCCTGTAACTTAATATTCCCACCCCTTCCCCTTCCCCTAACCTTTCCCCCCCAGCCCTACTCTAACCCTTCCCTGACTTTTATTTTATCTTTTGCGCCTGCCTCTGGGCAGGCGCAAGTTGTGCGCGCCGGCGGTTTGCTGGCACGCGATCCTATGACACAGCAGTAATGGCCGCTGTGTTGGAGGCCTCTGGCCCCGCCCCTGGACTGCCCCAGACCACCATGCCCCTCCCCGCCCCTTTTTGCAAGCCCTGGGACTTACACACGTCCCGGGGCTTTATGCGGGTTGCCGGGCCCTTTTAAAAAAGGCCCGGCAGACGTAACCCCCTCCACACACGTAAATCCTTTGGATTTACATGTATAGGGCTTTGAAAACCTGCCCCATTGTACCCTGTGATGATTCCTATTTTTGCATCTTGGGGTGAGAGAGAGAGAAGAGCGAAAGAGAGAGAAGAGAGAAAGAGAGAAAGAGAACCTATCTGCAAGGCCTTTATAAGAATGAAGTATTTCTATCTCTATAGGAAGGCCATCTAAAAGCTCAAGCTGATTTGTTGGTGGTTGTTTAGGGTTTGTATGTCTCACTCTGCATGAGAAACTGGCCTCTAAACCCTAAAGCACCACCAACATCTCATGTCGCCCTATACAGATATAAATAGTTGCACATAGTGAGGGCCTCCCAGAGGCTCTCTCTCTCTCTCTCTTTCTCTTTCTCTGTCAAGCACAGAAATGGCCAAAATTCAATTCTAAAAATGTATTGTGAATTCCATTATGGCCAGGAAAAAAGGTGTAGTTATTTCCAGCATTAAAACCGAGCAATAGCATGTGTTATGCTATCGCACAGTATGACTGACCTTGGTATTGACCCCTGCTTTGGCTGACCACTTCTGGATGGATACTCTGGCATTGATCCTTGAGCTTCACTAGGACACTCTCTTCTGGCCTACCATGACTACCAGACCAACCTGCTCGGATTCTACCCACGGTCTTCACCCGACTATACCCGCAGGCACTGCCTGCCTCGCCCGCAGAGCCTTCCTGAACTGTTACCTCCCTGAGGTCTCCAGAGCTTCCAGTTCGGGTCTAGTCCATCCTCTCTGTATTAGCCGCGCACTCTTGCTTGTGGTGGGCACACACATCCGCTACCTCTCCGGAAGACCATCTGAGGCCCACCTAGGTCCAGGCAGTCCAGGTACCCAAGGGCTCAACCTGCGGAAACCTTGGACTGTTATTGGTGAAGCTCCAGCTAGCCTCTGTCTCCTCATGTGCTCCGCCTCCTGGTGGCAGGCACTCTCTGGGTCTGACCAGAGGGCCGTACCAATCCTGCACCAGGTCAAGGGTCCACCTCCAGCGCAACACATAGCTGGGTTTAAAATCTGTTTGGACAAGTTCCTGGAGAAATCCATAAACTGTATTAATCAAGATGACTTAGGGAATAGCCACTGCTTATTTCTATCATTAGTAGTATGGGATTTATTTCATGTTTGAGTACTTGTATACTGGATTGGCCACTATTGGAAACATGATTCTGGGCTTGATGGACCATTAGTCTAACCCAGTGTTGAAACTTCTTACGTTCTTACAAGGACAATAGAAAATAACAAAAAATAGTGTACTTGTATCCTTTTTCTTTCTTTATATAATAATTTATTTAATAATTCATCAAGTTAATATCAACCAACAAAATTTGTCTTAAAATTATAAACTTAATCTCTAATATTACTTTCTGTTTTGTTTTTCTTTTAGAACCAGTTCTTTACTGCTTATGTTAACTATTACAGTAACTAAATAATAAGTATAATTTTCCCTTGGTTACTTTACTTTTATTTTGGTATAGGCATGAAAATTCTGAAGTTATACTATAACTCTAATATAAGAATAATGATCCTTTGTGTTAATTTTTCTTTCAGAGTTCCTGTGTTTGTTTATGATGTCTTTAGAGTTAAGTTACACTTAAATGTTTATTTCTCAAATTTTCTTCTTTGTATGTCTTTTCTTTATTTATTTCTCTGTCTCTACATCAAATGTGTGTGTGTCCTATTCTTGCTTTATTACTTGAACTTATGTAGTGTCTATTAGTGTTCTATAGGGTGCACACTTTCAATTTTACCCAATTTTGAAGCTTGTGACCACTGCTTGCATTCGCTTCTAGCGCTTATTGGTATTCTTTTGAATGTGCTGTCTCTGTGTCCTAGAATCTTCATCCTTCTTTATTCTTCTTTCTCTAATATTCAAATTTTTAAATAAAATAAAGGAAGGAAACCCCTGTCTTCTTTACTGGCACCATATGTCTTTCAATATTCTAAAGTGTATACTTGTTGTACTTTCCAGTATCTAATTAATCAGGAAACTAATAGATAATTATTTTTTTCCTTTTGCTAATTTTTCAATGAAAGAAATATTTTTTATTTTTTTTATATACATTTTTATATACATTTTCTTAAAAAAGAACTTCTCAGTGCTCTGATTTGCCTAGGAATTTGCAATCAGAAGTTCCAGGGAGCGGTGAGCTCCATTTGTTTTTGAAAAACTGCTAAACTGTGGAAAATATTTACACCTTGAAGCAGCCTTGTTGGCGAAACGATTGTCGGCAGAAGAGTAAAGTTGACAGTGCAAGTTGAAAAAGCAAATCAGAACACTGAGAAGTTCTTTTTAAGAAAATCAAAAATTTATAAAAGATTTTTGTATCAATAAAAGTTTTGGTAGGGTGGAGGTTTATATGACCAATGATTGAATGAAAAGCAGCATGTCTAGAAGTTTGTTAAACTGGACATGTTGTTCATTTCTTCCATTTTATATGGACATTGAGTTCAGCTATATATAGTTGAAGGATACTCAAATATTTGGTGATAGTAATATTTTTGTTTTCAGTCTTGTACTTACATTCATCAGTCCATCTCTGTTTGGAATAATTCAATTCTAAAACTGCCACAATGTATGCAAATGTTATCATATCACATCTCAACATGTTTCTCTAGGAACTCCTTTTCAGTGACCCACAGAGTTAGATTTTTTATTTGTTAGCTTTCGACAGTTAAACTCTTTATTCACCTAATTGGTGCCTGTAGATAATTTTAAGCTGCTTGACTTTTTGTTTAAATTTTTTCTTTTAGCTTAGGGAGCTGTTCACCTTACTATCTTCGGGGTGTACCTATGCTGGACAACTTACACCTATATCATTTTTTTGTTGTCTAAGTTTTGATTTCCCATTTTGAGTGTTCTGAACTGTTTGAAAATTTGCCTAATACTACTCTAATCAGGCCCTTATAGTAAAACTTGGTCTGGACTATAGAAAAAAAACCTATCTGGACTGGAGTTAGTTTTGTAATAAAATTGAAGCTTTCAAACCATTTAAGTCACATTTTAATACACAACTAATTTAGTAGTGTTGCATGACATTTGTGGCTTTCTGTCACTTAGAATGCCCCTGTTATAAAGTAAAAACATTCTCCTTTCTCCCAATTCTCTTTATGAATTTTCTATTCACTTTTAATTCACCTAAAAGGTCCTTTCAGCCTATGTCACTGCAGTCGAATGGAAGTAAGTAATTTGTCTCACTGTTCATTCACATCATCTGCCTGAATTCTGGGAAATCTACAGGGGTCAGGGATGCACTACCAGCTTTAGTCATTTAATATTCAAGAAAATTGTTTTGCCTGTTGAATTGATGTTCTTGTGACCCCTTCTGGTGACCACAGCATTCATTTTATTTTATTTTAATTTTTATGTTTTAATTGGATTTAGGGTCAGGTTCACTGGGGTTTACCTGGGGCTTCTAAACTTTCTGGCTGCCCTCACCTGTGATCAGAGGTTAGTTTAATTTTTTAAGTCCTCCTTTTCTTTATTTTAAACTTTTTATTTTATTCTGTTTTTGCTGCGATTCTGGAAGTGATATCACTACCGGGTTGGCCTTCCTCCATCTTCAGTGCCAAGAACTTTCCCCGGGCCCCTGGAGCAATGATCAGCTGTTCTTTCTCTTTCCTGTGGTGGCACGAGTCCTCTAACTGCATACTTACTCCGCTCCTCTCCTGCTTAGGTGCCTGACTGGGACTGCCAGAGGAAACGAAAATGCTCCAACAGCCTGATTCCGACCCATTACTGTTCCTATCTGCAGCCTTACACTGCCTCCACTTTTGGAGCTGTTTTTATTTAAAAAAAAACCAAAAAACAAACAAACTTGGTGACACTGCCTCAGCCCTTAATCAACCTATCTTCCCAGTCACTGATCTGTCCTGGGCCACAGCACTGGCAGCCTTCACTCTAAGCCCTGCATCAGATAATTTTATTTTTTAAGAGTAAGTCAAGCAAAAGAAGGTTGGGGATCAGGGGGATAAAATAGTCCAGTCTTGGGCAAACCTTGGTGGATTCATAGACCTTTTATTAGCAAAGACTTTGAAGGTAATATGAAGGTAATATGAAGGTAATATGATAGAGGTGTTTAAAATCATGAGAGGTCTAGAACGGGTAGATGTGAATCGGTTATTTACTCTTTCGGATAGTAGAAAGACTAGGGGGCACTCCATGAAGTTAGCATGGGGCACATTTAAAACTAATCGGAGAAAGTTCTTTTTTACTCAACGCACAATTAAACTCTGGAATTTGCTGCCAGAGAATGTGGTTCGTGCAGTTAGTATAGCTGTGTTTAAAAAAGGATTGGATAAGTTCTTGGAGGAGAAGTCCATTACCTGCTATTAAGTTCACTTAGAGAATAGCCACTGCCATTAGCAATGGTTACATGGAATAGACTTAGTTTTTGGGTACTTGCCAGGTTCTTGTGGCCTGGATTGGCCACTGTTGGAAACAGGATGCTGGGCTTGATGGACCCTTGGTCTGACCCAGTATGGCATTTTCTTATGTTCTTATGTTCTTATGTAATGGAAATTTAGCAATTATTAATGAAGATTTTGTTTTTCAAAGTGAGTCGAAACTGGTTTTACAGTAAATTCCTTTGGAGAAACAGGAAGTTTTGTAGTCATTGTGCGTAACTACAACCCTCAACAATCCATACCCATCTCAAATGATGAAATTAGTGAAAGAGGGATATTTTGGCCTTTTAAATAGATTGGTAAATACATCTATATGTTATGTTTGTGGCATTGTGGACCCTTGGTCGCTGTGGAGTTGACTCCACCCATGGGGAGGGGCCCTGTGGGGAACCACAGCAATAGGCTAAACTTAGATAGCAGACACAGAATGAATGGAAGGCTTTATTGTACTGCTGTAGATAGATGGTATGAAGCAGGAAGGTAAGGCACGGAGGTCCGCGAGGTGCCAATACGTTCAACTGTCTCAGATGTAGAATCTCACCCAGATGTTCAAGAGAGGTGGGGACCTGCGGTGTGGGCAACGCTGAGCCTGTTGAGTGGAGTTGGAGCACCAGATCGTAAAGGTACTCACAGGAGTGTAGACGTCTTCCTGGTAGTGAGATGGTGGGACCGAAGGTCCGAGGTACAGGATACATAGACTGGTAGGCCCTCGAGGATCGAGTACCTGATAGTCCGGAGATCCTGAAACGAATAAGAGAGAGAGACCCCTGAGGAGCAGTTGTCTCAGTTAGCAGAGGCCCCGAAGGGTGATGGAAGTGAGAGACCCCCGAGGAGCGGGTGTCTTGAGCTTCTAAAGGAGCGAGGCCCTTGGAGTGTAGAGCGGCGTCTAAGCGTGAAGCTTAGAGCGGTCAGAGTAGCTTAAACCGAAGTCCTTGCTAACTCAAAGGTGGTAGCGAAGTGGAGGCTTTAAATACCGAAGGTATTGACATCATGCGTTGGGCACGCCCCAGAGGTTCCATGACGTGTATTTGAGCGTAGGAGATGTGCGTGCGCACACCCTAGGAGGCCACGGGAATGAGCATGGTGGATGGAATGCCCATGATAAGCTGGAGGCGCCAAGGCCCTCAGCACTCGGCACCGGAGGCAGCCATCTTGCCCAAGGAGGAGGAAAAGGGAAGAAAAGAGGTAAGGCAGAGCGGTCGCAGCCGTATGTGACTGACAGATGCAACACTATAAGAGAAGGACAGGATCTTTTGCCATTCATGAAGGCAATAGTGAAGCCATTATTACTGAACCCTAGAATCATCTTCCTGTTTTAAATGGCAAAGTTCATGGAGAAAGTGATACTTCTACAATTGCATGATTTTGTAGTTTATTCTTGTCAACTTGGTTTCATGGCAGAGAATGTGCATTGGTTGCTATACTGGATGTCTTGAGGCTGTACTTGGATAAAAGATTAGATTCCATCCTAGTACTCTTAGACCTAAGTGCAGCCTTTGACACTGTTGACTATGATATCCTCCTGGACTGTTTTTCTAAGACAGAGGGACTCCTCTAGAATGCTTTTTTAAATTTCTTATTGGGAAGGTACAGAAAGTAAACAGTGGAGGGAGGCTATCAGGGTGTCATTCATTGGTTTGTGGAATACCTCAATGATCATTACGCTTCCCTATGTTTAATCTATATTTGAGACCCTTAATAAATCTAGAGTTATATTTATTATACTGCAGTTTTCATGGCTAGAGGTCAGTATGGAAGGCCACAAGGCAAGGCAGGAGGCAAAGGTAGGCCACAAGGCAATGCAGTGAAACAAGACAAGGATGGCCAGGTCAAGGAGCAGGGGTGTCTCAAAGAAGAAGCAAGGAGAGACAGGATAGGCTGGGTTAAGTACGCCTGGAGACCCTGCCTCATGGGATCAGTGAGGAGGTGGCTAGAGCGGCTATGAGGGAAGCTCACTGATGATCTCTGATGGTGGGGAGGCTGCGTAGCAGGCAGAATAGTGACAGCAATAAGCATTTAACGTGAAAAAAACAGTGTATATCATGTGAAAATGCTGTTTATCATGTGATATATAGTTTATCGTGGCATCATTGAGTAATATTATCTATTAACTTTCTTAAAATGGGGAAGTAAAAGGAATTGTTAGCTGAATGGGAAAATCTAGGGGAAATAAAAGAGCAGTGGGCAAAAATTAAAGGCGATATCAAAAGGGCAACAAACTCTTTTTGCTAGGAAAGTAAATAAAGGAAAGAGGAAAAAGAGACTATTGTGGTTTTCTAAAGAAGCAGCTGAAAAGGTGAGAGAGAAAAGGTTAGCATTCATAAACTACAAGAGCGCAGAAACAGGAAGACAGGTGGTAATATCTGGAAAAGATAAGAGAAGCTGGGAAAGTAGTCAGGAATGCAAGCAGGCAAAAAGAATAAAAAATAGCAAATTCGGTAAAACGGGGTCAAGACTTATTTTAGATATGTTAGTGATAGAAGGAAGTGCAAAAGTGGCATTATGGGATTCAGAAGTCAATGAAGGAATATGTAGAGGCTGATAAGGAAAAAGGAAAATGTCTTAACGAATATTTCTGTTCACTGTTCACTGAGGAAGGGCCTCGAGCAGGACCACATAAAACAAACATAAATAAGACTGGAAATGAGGTAAACCTCAATCTATTTTCAGAACAGTGTGTTCATGAGGACCTACCTAAACTAAAGTAGATAAGGCAATGAGTCCAGATGGGATACATTCAAGGGATCTAAGGGAACTTAGAGAAGTCCTGGCAGCTCCGCTGGCTGACCTTTTTAATGCTTCTTTAGAGTCAGGAGTTATTCCCAAGGACTGAAGATAGGTAGATGGGGATTACTGGCCGGTTAGTCTGACCTCTGTGGTGAACAAATTAATGGAATCTCTGCTAAAAAAAAAAGAGGAGAGTGTAGTTTTCGGAATCCAATGGATTGCATGATCTGAGCTGTATGATTTTACCAGAGGTATATCTTGTCAGATGAAGCTGATCAATTTCTTTGATGTTGGTGACCAGAGAGTTGGATTAAGGGAGAATGCCAGATGTTGTGTAGTTGGATTTCAGTAAAGCCCTTGACATGCTTCCACATAGGAGACTTATTGGACACCCTTGGTATGGGACTTAGAGTGACTAAATAGGTTAGAAACTGGCTGCATGGGAGGTGATAAAGTGTAGTAGTAAATGGAGTTTTCTTTAAGGAGGTGGGTATTACTAGCACTAGCAGTGTGTGTCAGGGATTGATCCTTGGATCAGTCCTCTTCAACATTTTCATGAGCATCATAGCAGAAGAATTATCGGGAAAGATTTGTCTTTTTGCCAAAGATACCAAAATCTGTAACAGGGTGGCAGCCAGAAAGGTATGGAAAACATGAGGAGGGATCTATAAAAGCTCAAGGAATTGCCCAGGGTCTAGTACCTAAAATTTAATGCTAAAAAATGCAAAACCCCAAGGAAAAGGTTCAATATTAGAGGTGAAAATCTTCTAGACACAAAGGAAGAGCAGGATCTGAGGGAGATTTTGTCTAATGAGGTAAGCAAACAGGTGGATAAAGTGATAGTAAAAGCTAGAAAGAGTTTTGGCTCCATAGGGAGAGGAATGGTCAACAGAAAAAGGGAGGTGATATTGCCCCATATAGGTTCTCTGGAGAGACATCATTTGAAATACTGTATATAATTCTGGAGACCCTACCTTCACAAGGATATAAACAGGATGGAATCGTTACATGGTTAGTGGTCTTCATTCTAAAGCATAATGGGGATAGACTTAACAATTTAAACGTACACCCTAGAGAAAAGGCAGGATAGGGAAGATATGATAGAGACATTTATATATATGTCAAAAGGTTCCATACACAGGAAGAAAGCCTCTTTCAAAGGAAAGGAGGCTCTAGAACAAGAGGTCATGGGAGATATTTTTATTTATATTCCACCTTTCAGGGATGAGAGTTAAAGGGAGTAGACTCAGGAGTAAAATGTATAATTATTTGTTTACAGAGAGGGTGATGGATGCATGGAACAGCCTCCCAGTGGAGGTGGTAGACACATAAACAGTTTCTGAATTCAAGAAAGCATGGTATAGATGCAGGGGCCTTTAAGGGATTGATGGGTATTATAAAGCTAAATTAATTGGATGGATGGGAAGACTAGATGGGCCATACAGTCTTTTTCTACTGTCATGTTTCTATGTTTCTATTAAAAAAACATGCAAATATATGTGAGCTAATTTGCCTGCAGATGTGGCACCCCTACGTGTTAACCACTAGATTTCACCTAGTCCCTGTAGAAAAAACAACTAGCTAGAGGGAATACCATTTTACAGCTCATTTTCTATTTTATTTATTTATTTATTTATTTATTTGCAATCTTTTCTATACCGTCGCTAAGTCAAATACCATCGCAACGGTTTACATGTAGGCACATAAATTAATGTAGGTGAGGGTGTACATTAGTACATTCTAACAGGTGCCGCTAAAGGTTCGGTTACAATATATCATTAAAGACAATCAATTGTTTAGTGGAGTAGGTCATGACCAATTGTACCAGTAAGGTACTGTTCACGGGTGGCTGAGTGGGTGGACCCTGCTATAACTAGGGGACTAGGGCTAGATTCAGGAGGAGTTGAGGAGAGAGTTAGAGGAGAGAGGAGCCCTAATAGATTGGGTCTCTTTCTCAGATACTTTTGGGGGAAAAAAACCCTTCTACCTGTTCACACCCTGCCAGGATAGGCTCAGATACTGAGAAATAAAGGGAGTTTATGAGGATTTGGACTGTGTAAAGGACTTTTTTGTTTGGGCTATAGCCTGGAGCTCTGAGGAAAGATTGCCCCCGGATCCAGAGGCCAGGTCACCAATCCCTGTTGGTGTTCTTTGAAAGCTAAGGAAGGGCTGCAGGGACAGTAGCCCCAGAAGATATTAAAACAGTTAGTGAGGTACCTTGATTTTGGCAGAGGGGAAGTGTTCCTTACCCTCTCTTTCCTTTGGAGAGATTTAATACATTCCCTTCTGGGAGGCTCAGAAGAAGAAAAACCACAAATGAGAGGCTGAGGAGCATCAAGGAAGGCCCTCGACAGGATCCTCGAATGGGACACAGGTGCAGGTTGGGTCACTGTGTGAAGTCGGCTGGATCCAGGTATTACTGTGAGAAATAACCCAAAGTGAATCTGTTGCAGTCTGGGACCTTGCAGGAATAGGGCACTACTAAGCTCTTATGTAAAGGGAGTTAGGATTTCTCCAGGAGCCCGGAGTTCTTACACAGGAAAAGAGAAAGGACGCTCATTGTACAGACATTTACATCACCTGGACATTGATTACCTTTTAACAAAATAAGTAAACTTTATTTTTTGAACACCTAATCCTGTATCCTGGACTTCTTGTCTGGATCAGCATAAGAGACTTACACTAACCAGCTGCACACCAGAAAGGAAGTCACCTCACTACCTGGACCACAAGCATCTGCTTTCCCCCATAGAAATACAAATAGCTCACCCCTGGCGTAATACAAGTGGTGGGGACCTGTGGCAAAGGAAAATAGCCCTAAGAAACATAAATTCTTTTGCATGCCCTTAGAGGAGATACCCCTCAGAAGAAAAGGGTTATACATAAGCTATGTTATTACATGCAAAGCAGCGAATAATTACCTAAATTTATGTTAAATAAAATAATGCAGCTTGCCTCACATAATGCAAGCCACATTATTATCAGAAATGTTAGCTATATAATTCAGGAGTTGTAGCTAACTTTTCCAGGAGGCATAGGGACGCCAATGCACATCACAATATTTCCAAGATGTTTCTTAAAGGGCCAGCAGTGAGCCTAAGCCCCTGACCCCAATGTGTCAAAGTCCCCCCCTGCCAGGGGCCTGGTGGGACCCGCATCCACCCTCCATCACCTCTAGAGGTCACTTAAAAGTAAAAATAGTAAAAATATAGAAATGTTCCAGTCATGTGGCAATGCCATGCCCATTCCCTTCTACCCCCTCCCCCTTGTAGAAGCCAGTCAACCCCACCAATAGATGGCATCCAACCCTCCCCCAGACCCTCTACCCACCCTTGCCCCCCCCCCCCCAGCTTTACCTGGTGGTCTAGGGTAGGGCATCCCTGGCCTGCTGCTGGCCCTAGTAGGACCCAGAGTGGAGCCAAAAGAGGTGCATGGTGAAAGTGGTAAAACAACATCTTCTACAAAATATAAAAGAAGTAATCGATTTGATAAGATGAAATCCCACTGATATAGACATTCAAAATATGGTCCCATGTTATGTAGTATTTTCTTCAGATATGCATAAGATAAGTGCATTTTAAATTGCAATAAAATTTAAAAAAAACCTAAAAAATGAAAATTAGCCTATGATTAAATAAAAGGCAACTGAAGGTAGTTTACTGCCAGACGTACCTATTACGATGGCCACTATCGATGGCATTTAACTCTATGGCGAGGAGGACAGCTGGTTGCTTATATGATATATTTGTGTTCTTGGATTTCTCGCACCATTGTTTTCGTCATTAGCAGTGTGAACAGAATACCTGGGGAGGGTGGATGGTCTTTGTCATCATTTACTATGTTACTATGCATAAAAACATTGGTCAATAATTTACATGAAAAACCCACATTTGTAAGCTAACCATTTAAGATATTATTAGGAAAAAAGAGGAAATATATAAACAGTAAGTACAAGTGTTATCCTGATATGACCGTTTCCTGTTGTAGCAAAATTAAATTTCCACAACAAACAACATGGATAGAGATGAATAAAGTTCTTATTCTAGTCCTTTTCTGAAGACCAAAATCATCCTCAAAAAGGTGTACTTTGCAGGAGATGAATAAAAAATATGATTTTTTTTGTATGTTGTTCTTCTGCCCACTGGCCATTGCCGCTCTCAGCTCCCCAGACAGCATGTCTGGGTGACTGTAGAGAGCCTCACTTACTTGAAGGTCAGAGGGAGGTCTCCTTTGAGATTCACCCTCAGCTCCATTCATTGGCTTGGCAGGGACTGCCAAAATGCAGCCAGCCATCTTAACCCCCTCCTCAGGCCTGACTGAGCTACCTTTGTGTCACATGCAGGATCATTGATTCCCAGTGGATGTGGGATCCAAACTGGGTCTCCTGATCCTCAGTTCACAGCACTATGGCTTGAAATATGGAACTAGTCCTGAAAGTACATTTCAGGCTATCTTACTTCCTCAACAAAAGGCATGGATATCTGAGCAACTGAGCATCTTCCTGCAGGAGTGGAGGAGAAATGTTCCAACTCGAAGGTCCTAAATTTCCTCCATACCCAATTAATTCAGCAGGTCAAGAGCCGACAGGGCAAAATGATACCTGCGATTGTGACTTGTGGCAAACCGTGCACAACAATTGGAATTTATTATTGCATGAGGATGGCTCCTGCATGGTGCAGGATCTTCCATGGGCATTGAGTTGTGGTCATCTGTGCAAAAAAATAAAACAGAAAAAGACTTTTGTTGGATGGATGCTTGAAGAAGCAGATCAGAAAACAGACCTTATCTTGTCAATATATCAGGGCACGAAATGAAAAGCACAGCTGAGGAGTTAAATGGCTTTGGTTCTGTTAGTTACTCAGAGTTTTTAGGAAGCTGTGTGACTGATAAAGTAAAATTGAATTAATAGCTTTCCCAATATGTTTCTCACGTCATCCTCCTTGTGGGATTTTATAAAAGTATTAGAAGGGAAGAGCTCATTCTCCCTTCTCTTCCAGAATGAACTAACTGGTAGAATCAAAATCTGCACCTGTACCAAAACACTGAATTCCACCTTTCTTGTGACTTATCGGTCTTGAGAGCCAGTGCCAAAGCTTTCCAACTTTCTTGGAAGTCATTATGAGGAAGACGTTAAGTCTTGCCGTACTCGGTCTGCAAATCACTGCCATTTTCATGATGATTTTACTTATTTTTCCATCGCTTGCTAATGTACCATCATTCTATATTTGTGCTGGAAGACATGCCCATCATAATCATCTACTTTTCAACACAAGTCATTAAAGCCACAATGTGGGATTTTACCTTGATTACAAACACATACAATTCCCTAGTTGCTAATATAAAATAAATGTCATGCATTTTGCCTGCGCCTCTAGTCAAAGTAGTTGATATTAAGGGCCCATTAAGAAAACCTGAATCCCAGACCATTATTCATTCAACAGTCAAAAACAAAATCATCTTGTGCTAGATGCTATTAAACACATGCAGAATGCCAGTTATAATGATCCCATTAAATCAGACATGATGAATAGTTCATGAAGCCTGAATTTATGTTATTTCTGGAAATGATGGTCCAATGCAGTAACACATTTTTAGGTCTTGCCTTGGCTGTCGGCTGATTCTGAAGGATGCTTTTTTTTTTTTTTTTTCCAGCCCAGCGGGACGTTGTTTCATGCCATTCGGATCAGACACGAAACACAATTAGAGCCACGGGCTAATTATAATTGATGGCAAAACTAGTGCCGTGCAGGCTGCCTGTGTTTATTTGAGTCCTTCTAAATTTAGCATGCTTTAATGCTGCAGGTATGCTGAAAATAAGATTAAAGGCATTGCAAATGTTTCCATGTTTTTCATTTTGGGGGTTTGGTTTTCAGAGAGGCTTCTGTGCATCTGGACTGAGCTTTTATTCCCCCCTCCCCCCTCCCCCATGCCTCATACTGTGTATCCTTGCTTGAAACAAATAATACTAACATATATTTCTATTATCACACTAGAGTCAGTCTTCTGCAGCTGTTTTTCATTTGCATGGGTCTCATGCGATTGTACTGCCTTTTTTCCTAGTTTGAAAACAAATTTGTTCTTGCATATCAAAGGGCACAGGACCAGAGGAGAGATTCTAGGCCACCAGATCTCCCAGTCCTGAACAACTTGGCCAGCAGGCCTTAGTCCATCCCTGACCTGCAGTAACATTGGTCAATGCCACAAACTCACTGAGTTTGCCAGTGTCAGCCTTATAACACAGACATGTGCCAACTAGCGGCCATGGAATGCAGGTTAAGCTACTGAGTCAAACTTAATCTTTTGAGAAATTAACCAAGATTAGATCCCAAGATGAGCAGCCAGGGAATTAACTGACATTTTTTTTTGACCCAGCAGTTACCTCTTGCTCCCTCGGGCCTCTTGCCGAATCAGAGCGAGGTTTTAGGATTCTGGAGCCATGAGCCTTCATTTGCAGCTACCCAGGAAATTTCCCCCTATTTTATATTGCTCCCTTCCCCATCTCTGCCTCAAACATACCTAGTCCGATGGTTGCGGCGACAATTCTGGGGCCAGAGGCCATGCACCAGGGCTCGACCATGGCTCCTTCTCTCCGGAGTCTGTGAAGACTCCCGCCCCCAGTGTCCCCAGCCTCAGTTGACTTGGGAGTGGGGATGCCAGGGATCTTCCACATAGCACTGAACTGGCCCAACCAAGTCTTCTGTTTAAGGTCTACATACTGTATTTTTTAATGAGGAAAGATGCGTTTTAATACATATGATAGTGAAGATCAGGGCTTTTTCAGGGGGTACATTGCTGGTGCTGAGTACTGGCATCTTTTCTTCCACCTGCTTGAGTTGCCCTGTGGTTCGCCCCCTCCCCCCCCCCCAGAAAGCATGCACCTGGCGCCACCTCTGCTCCCCCTCCCTGTTTCCTCTACTCTGCGTGAAGAAGGGAGTTGGGGAAGAGAGACCACCGCCTGGGCAGGGAAGTGGGGGAGAAAAGAGGACTGATGCTGGGCCCCTGGGAAAACAGAGAGAAGGGAAGTCAGGGGACCACGCAGGAGGCAGAGGGAGACGAGGGAGATGGCAGCGCAGTGTGAGGAGGTTGGGAAGCGTTATGTTTGGGCTGACAAGACCCCGTCACCATTCTTTTGTGTGTGTGGCAGGAGGCAGATCTTGTGTTGAAACAACGAGCCCCCATCATCATCCGTGTGTGTGTGTGTGTGTGTGTGTGTGTGCTGGGGGCAGCTGCTGAGACACTGCTGCTGTTGTACAGGGGTGTGTTGTCTGTTAGGGTCCAAAATTCCAACGAGCAGTGGTAGAAAATAAAAGCTTTTTCCTTTTGATTTAGTGATTAGAATATGTCAGCTTTGGGAGTGTGAATTTGTAGCATCTCTGACACCTTTATATTTTTCATGGCACAGAAAGAAATACATTTCTGATCCTATTTCTCTGCTGTTGCACCGCCTGCAGGGTCTGACTGCTTGGGGTTTCCAGTTCGGTTTTTGTCTGCATATTTCTCTTTATAATTTGTGGCCACTTAATTCTTCATTTGGTGAGGTCTGTGTGATCAAGGTGAGGTTTCTGTGGTGTGATCTGTAGCAGTCCAGCTTGTTCTGTTTTCCCAGTAGGAAGAGTACTGGGGGTCTAGGGTTGGGTGCAATATTTGCAATGCTGCCATTTCATAGACTCTGCCGGAGGCGGGGCCCTGGGTGGTTGTCCTTTCCCACATATAAGGAAGGTCCTGTGAGTACTGGCATCTTTTCCCCCCCCCCCAGAAAAAGCACTCAACAAGAGTATCTGCTTTGATTTTCCCTGACTTCCCAGTGAAGCTCTTAGTCTCTTATTAACATGCCCTCACCTTGTATGCTATAGAGACAAACCACCACCAAGCACCCTGTGACTGTAGCTTGATTGCTTGGCAGGATACTGCAATGGTTTGGCATTACCTTCTACAGTCCATTGTACTTATAGTCTTGGCTGGTTGTCTGCTGTTTAGATTACAGCCAGGCCTAATTCTGCTTAGCTTCTATAATTTAGCAAGTTTAATGCTACTGGGAATGCATTACTTAGCCCCAAATCATGTTCTAAAGCACTTGTTTTCCTGTTTATTTGGGGGGGGGGGGTGCTACTAGTTACTTTGGATTTTTTGAGAGTCATGGTACTTTTCATTTATTGGGTCAATGTAAGAAGATAGCAATGAGGTTTACATAAGAGCGGCCTTACTGAGTCAGACCAAGGGCCCTTCAAGCCCAGTACCCTGTTTCCAACAGTGACCAAGACAGATCACAAGTACTTTGCAGGCTCCCAAGGTGTAGATAGATTCCAAACTGCTTATTCTAAGCAGAAAACACTGTTATAAGGCCTCTCATTTCCACCCCAGGTGGGACTTGAACCCACAATCCCTGGCTTAGAAGGCCAGTGCCTTATCCATTAGGCCACTGGGGCTACAGTAGAAGAAGTGGGGACCTATAGATTATTGAAAACTCATATGCATCCCCCTTCTTTGATACTGATGCTTATGACCTTGGGCACGTTTCTTCACCCTGTGTTGCTTAAAGTACAAACTTAAGGACCTATTTACTAAGCAGCAGTATTTTACCTGAAAGGAAGATGACTGCCAGACTGGCAGAAGTGGGTGCTTGTGGAATCACTGGACCACCAGAGACTTCCAGGGAGTCATACAGATGAGTTGGGTGGGCCTGAAAGGGTGGGGTTCGAAGATCTGGAGGGGTGGGGATTCACTTTTGAAACTCTAAAGGGAAGGGGTTTGGGACAAGGACTGGGCCAGCCACTGAACCTGTAAACCTTTAATTTCATAACTTGCCTGCCTCAAGGGATGTTGGTGGTGATAGGGGTTGAGCAAGGGGTTTTTGCTGTACCAGGGAAGGCACTGTGTGAGAGACGATATTGGAAGCATTGAGACAGCATTAAATGTCCTGATGCCCCTGGGAAAAGTTATCTACACTTCTAGAGGTGCTGCTATCTTTCCATGAAATAAAATGGCTTCTGAATTTTGATGCAAGACACATTATTTCATTTGCATAACATTTACTAGTAATGCAATGATATGCATGCATTTGCTTGCAAATACACTCATTTTAATGCCCACGTTGCACCAGTTTTTTTAGGGTTCACATAACACAATTTGAAATACCATGCGTTATATGTGCGTTAAGGTACTTACTGTGCGGTAAACTCAGTAAACTCGGGTACAGGGAAATTACTTACATTCCTGATTGCAGCTCAACTTGAGCTACCAATCAAAAGGCACAATCAAATAAATAATAAATTTGGATAATTCCTGCATAGATCCAAAAAACATACCACAATCTGCAAAGAATGCATTTTTTTCCAAGAGTGCGGCACTACAGTCACATTACATACTAATTACATGAAAAAAAAAAGCCTATAAGGTAAAGGTTTTACTTTACAATTCCATTTGCAGTATAGGCTGTCAGAAGTTATTACTTGTACTCATAGGGAAATGTATTATTGCAAGAAATGAAAAATCTCTTTGCTTCTAATTTTGTCTCTTTAAGAGCTGCAGGGACAGGGGTGGGGACAGTTTTGAAGTTGTAGTATTCTTGTATTTTGGTTTTGCAGATGAGATTGTTTCAAAGTTTAATTCTCTGCAACAGTTCTTTGAGACTATATCTCTTTCAGCATTAGTGTGTCTCTTATTCACCCACTCTCACACAGTAGCTCACTCTAGGGCAGCAACCAACTAGTGATCAACAGAGTACTGGTGCTAGTATCCTGCATTAAGTTAGCCAATCAGGTTGGCAGAATCTGCTCCCCAGGGTTTTTTTTAATCAGGCACACGTGATCCTGCTATCACCTCACCCTCCTGCACTCTCTCCATCTGAGCTTCCCAGCGTGTAGGGCCAGACTGTATAATCTAGAATTAGTTTCCCAAGGACCTTAGCACCTGGGGCCCATGCCAGTGCTTCACTTCTTCTTTCATCGCTGGTGGGTCTGTTTAACCCACCCAATCCCATGGCACAGAAGCACCATCGAAGCTGCAGCAGCTAGCACAAGATAGCTAAGGATGTCCAGGACCCGGCTGGCCAGATTCACCGATGCTCCCTGCAGTCCACAGCAGGAACTTTGCCTGCCCTAGATATTTCCTGCTTGCTTGTTGTTACGCTCCATGATCAGCTGCAAATTTTGCCTTGCTTATTCTGACGCCAGATAATTCAATTGGGAGGATTTCCCCTTTGCTGTATTACTTCTCTTACTGCAGTGGCTTTCCTTAGCAGTTGCTTTTTTTTTTTTTTTCTCTAATTCCTGTGTGACCGACTGGCCTTGTTTCCTTTTGGCACACGCTGCTTGGGGATGTTGGCAAGCCCTTGTTTGCCATCCATCCCACAACTTCTGCTTCCCTCATTTAGCTTCTGCATGCAGACAAGGCCTGGCAAGGCTCACAAAGTGCGGGTCGTAGGCTATGATTTCATAGGCAAGGGGCCCATCTCATGCAGGGAGGGCATTGGATGACTGTTGGCCTCTCGTGGCATGCAAAGAATCTCTCCTGCCCTGTGAGCCACGACTTTGGGCACTGATCATCCAGTGATCCACTCCCCCTTGGAGGGACTGTCATGCTGCCACCTTTCTCAGTGGGCTGACTCTCTCTCCGGCAGCTTCTCCCCTCCTACGTGGGACCACCACATTGTCGCCTCTGTTCAAGTGGTCCTGCTGCTCGTTCCAACTCGTTGCTCTCTCAGGCTCGCTGTCTTTCCGCTCTGACCCCTGACTGTGCTTTCCTACGCCTCTGCGGGTTCCTCAGCTGTTAGTGCCTCTTCCAATCTCCAGATTCAGTCGCATCAGGTTTACTTTTTGCTTATAGTTTTCAAAGGACCCAGTTTTAATCTATCACGCTGAATATTAGTTTACACTCTTTTAATGGATAACAAGGACTAATAGCTTCCGTAATGCTGTTACATGAAATTGCTTCACTATAGGACCATCTGTTGTTCTTTCTAAGCAGCAGGAAAAGTTGCTGCCACAGCAGTGACCCAGCTAACTTTCAGAAAGCAGAGGTAAAACTTGCCAAGGTTTTAAAAATAATTTTTTTTGCAAGCCTGGCTGGCATCCACAGATATATTAGACTGGATAACAGCATGCTTTCATGATATACAGAGTCAATACATCTTGACTTTGAGACTAGTGAAAGGCAGGGAATCAAATTCTAATAAATGTAGATATAAATGCAAATGTGTGCTTTTAATATATCAGCAAGGAAAGGTTCTGACAGAGGAAAAGTTCATCCTACATTATCTGCAGTTGGCTGTCATTTTTAAAGTCATTGTCATTTTATTTTCTGTTGCCAAATTGTATTTTATTATTGTATAACTAATCAGCAGACCTGTCCAACCACCACATTAGTTCTGATTTAGACTATATGATCTTGATCAGGGTGACCCTTTAAAAGTACTTCGGTCCTAATTAAAACTGAAAAGATCACTTTATGGTGACATCCAAAGGAATCCATGTCATAATAGCAAGCTGAGCCAGAACTGGGTTTACGAGATTACAGTGATGCTCACCTCACTCCTGGAAGTATACGAAGTGGTTTGGTTTTTTGGATTGGCACAATAAATATGCATGAGATATATTTGTATGGTCCCCCCCCCTTTGTCTGAGCTATGAGAAATTATATTTACTAATATGATTTATCTTCGGGTTTGAGGCCTGAGTGGGGGATGTGACAGGTTCCTGATTCCACAATTCTGTGCCTTTCCCAAACAACCTCTCACTTGTGGCACCACAGACCAGATAAAATCATCACACCAGGTTAAAACAGTAATTAACCCTTTTACTAGTATTGTGTAAGTAGACAGTAAATCCAACCAGAACATTAAATGGGAAAAGTACAGTGGTGAAGCATAATATAAACGTGAAATTTACATATTTTAAATCAAGCAATGCAGAAATAACATTGGGTATGGCCTGTTAGCCAGGGCAGCCAACATATGGATAGTAAAAAAATATATAAGGAATGCTAATAGAGAAAGGTTGGGGAGGGAAAGCAGTGAAGTACACAAGTTTCAAAAATTGCCTTTACCCCTGAATACTCAAAAAGGGAGGTGGAACAGATCCACCCCAGTGTTACCAGTTTGTAAAGGGTGCACTCTGTCCCAAACACAAAATTTTGTGGAAAAAACAATCAAGAAAATGAAGAAGTCCCTCTCGATGGTGGAACTGGCTAGATGAAAAGCCAAATAGATGAGCACTAGGGATGTGAATCGGGCTTCGGACGATTGAAAGTATCGTCAATATTTTCAAAATTGTCAGAAATCGGGGGCTCCCCCGAAACGATAGGAAAACCCCACGATATTGATCGTTGGGGTTCTCTTATCGTTTTGGGGGAGGGTGGGAAAAACAGCACACAAAAATAACCCCTAAACCCACCCTGACCTTTAAAACTAATCCCTTTGCTTCCCCCACCCTCCCGACCCCCCCAAAAACATTTTACAGGTACCTGGTGGTCCAGTGGGGGTCCCGGGAGCGATCTCCCGCTCCCGGGCCATTGGCTGCCACTAATCAAAATGGCTCCGATGGCTCTTTGCCCTTACCATGTGACAGGGTATCCGTGCCATTGGCCGGCCCCTGTCACATGGAGGGAGCACTGGATGGCCTGCGCCATCTTTAAAAATGGCGCAGGCCATCCAGTGCTCCCTCCATGTGACAGGGGCCGGCCAATGGCACGGATACCCTGTCACATGGTAAGGGCAAAGAGCCATCGGAGCCATTTTGATTAGTGGCAGCCAATGGCCCGGGAGCGGGAGATCGCTCCCGGGACCCCCACTGGACCACCAGGTACCTGTAAAATGTTTTTGGGGGGGTCGGGAGGGTGGGGGAAGCAAAGGGATTAGTTTTAAAGGTCAGGGTGGGTTTTTTGTTTATCGGCTCGGGTACAGCCGATAAACAAAACCACGATCGGCCCCGATGAAAAAAACCCCACATGTGAATCGGAACCGGAATCCGAACCGATTCCGGTTCTGATTCACATCTCTAATGAGCACTGCAGTGTGTGGAAGGTCTCTCTCTCTCTCTCTCTTTCCTGCGGAGCTTCCCCAAATGGTTTACTTGGTACTAAACAGAAAGCAACCCTGGTTTCAGTCTCTTACTGAAAGACCACGATCCATCATCGTCTCTGTCCCAGCCCTATCTTGTGTGTCTGTATCTGCCAGCAAGGGTTTATGTCTGACTTCGGCCGAAAGGCTGAAGCAGTTGAGATACTGAATTTGTGGCAAAAGGCAAGGAAATAAACTTTCTCCCTTCTCTGCTAAGATACTCTCTGTGCAAAGTTTAGATTACTTAACTCAGTCTCCTAGGAGGGTGATCCAGCCATGTACTTCTGGGCCTGGATATCTCTGGAAAGGAAGTCTCTCAGCTCCAGGTTAAAATTTCTATGGGAGTAGGGATGTAAAGCTAATCTAAAATCCCTTGATGGGATTTTACATGTAGGTCAGCTACGAAGCAAGAACTTCTGTCTATCCCTCTGTTTCCTCATAATGAAGACTTTTGTCTCTGCCTCTCAATAGTTCTTCAGGAGAAGAAATGATTTCAGGGCTGCCAGATGCACTCATCTTCTGGCTCCTGGGTCTAAATCCTGGCCGTTCCCTCCCCATACACCCAGACAGAGCCAGCCAAATTGTGCCTTTTCTACCTTAAATGGTCTCCCAGCATTCCTTTGGCTTCCTCTTCTTCTGGCTATGTAGTGCTGTTCTCTGGGCAGGCTCAACCCTTTTCCCAACTTGTTAGCACTGTGAATGCTGGATGATGGTTCTTGCAGAACATTTGTCATTCACAGGAGAGCACACAGGTGTTTTTGATGTATTTTTATATTCCTTCACCTTGACTCAGTGGTTTGCAGTCTGTGCAGGGTTGAAAATCCTCTTTGAAAGGTCCAAAACATATTACTCAGATCCAGACACAGCTCGGTCCACTTGTAAGGCTGTAGCACATGATAAGCTTGTGGGGGCAGGAACTTGATTTACAGTAGCTTTCTACTCTTGCATATACTAGAGAGACGATACCTGAAAATTTACATCATGGATATTCATCAAGAATATTCTGCATACTAGAGCAGTAAGGTGTGCATCAAGTACAGGGCTGGGAACCAGTGGTCTATTGTGTGCTTGAAGCTCTAGCTTTGCTTTTCTTAGGGAAATCAGAACTGCATTTATGTAATGGGGGATAGAACTAGACTGCTTGCCTTAGGTCAGTATTTCCCAGCCTACTCCTGAAGGCACATGTAACTGGCTTGAGTTTCAAAGAATCCACAATGAATATGCATTTGATATATTTTCATACACGGGGTCTCCAAAGATCATATCCAGTATGGATGTCTTAGAAAACATCTTCCAGGAGAGGGATGTGACCCACTGTCCTAGGTGAGCTAGAGTTACTCAATAAGCCAGGTTAGATGTGTGCATCAGTTTTATGACATCACAGAGCTCTGCTAAGATTATGCTTTTATTATTGTAACCCCTGTATGCAGGAAAAGACCACATACTGGTGTTCTTATCAGTCATGGTCAAACAGATGGTGTAGTGGACCAGCAATGTGTTTCCCAGGGTGAATTGCTCACCGCAGAGGGCTGACCGTTTCCCTTTGTGGAACGATATTAACTCTTCCTTGGAGGCCCAGACTTATGATCCCTCTAGATAGGTTGCCAACTGTTAGCCAAAACCCAAAGAATAAAGCCAGGCTGTAAGCAAGAACTTCTAGTTGCAGTTACAGTCTGTTTATTCATAAGAGTGTAAGATCCAATCCATGAGAGATTTCACAGTGAATGTTCTTCCATCAATATTCTGACACAGTAGCAGCATATTGCAAACATGACATCCTCAGAAAACATTTAGGGATAAGCAATACTCAGGAGATTTAGGGGTAATTATAGCAGTGTGGGCTGAATTCCAAGGCCCCAAAAGCTGACAGTTATTTTGCTTAACCTTCTGAAATCCCAGTGACTAGATCAGTGGTTCCCAACCCTGTCCTGGGCTCAACCCAGGCCAGTCGGGTTTTCAGATTATCACAGTTTTCTTAGGCAAACACAATCAGGACCTTTAGGTAAAGGAGATCACTATGACTGTGCTACATGACACCATTAATTAAGGATGTACAGAGTCAAAAAACTTTGTTTTGGTTTGATAATTCATTTCATAGGCCAAAGTCATTCATTAGACTCATTAAAAAAAAAAAAAAAAAAGTCATTTGTTCATTTGATTCATTTATTTGTCAACCATTATAGTCAAAGAGGAAGCAATGCAGGCTATTTTGGGCTTCCAAATTGGGATAATTGAATTATTTCTAATGAAACTGGTAGGTTTTTTTTTGACAAAGCTTTGGAATAAAAACAGCAGTAATGTGAATGAGAAAAGACTGTGGTTTGAGTAAATAGAATAAGCTTAACTTGTTTTAATTCATTCCTCTTTTATCATATTGTACATGTAATCTTTATCTACTCCACCTCCATTGTAAACAGATAATATTTGCCAATATTTCTTGACAATAGAAACAACTTCATAAGCTCCCAATGTGTATAGTAGTACACATGTAAGAGCAGAGTCTTGTGCCGGTTGGTGATAAATAAGCAGCAAATCCCAGTTTGCAAAACAAGCACATTTTTAATACTTTTTAAACAAGTGAATGGATACTCTTTTTCTAGAAATCTGATAGTCAATTCCTGGGAGGCTAACAAAAAAATCACTCAAATCTGAAAAAATGCACTGTAAATGCAAGAACTGACAGATCAGTGCTTCTAGTTTTAAACAAAGGGGATGGAAACTGTCATACAATAAGAAGGTGTTTCTGTCCCTCATTTTTTTTTTTTTTTTACAAAGAGAAGTCCATACACCCTTGTGTCTTTTCAATATTGTTATATAAATAAAGGATACCTGCATAATCATAGGACCATAAGTGTCATCTGCATACATTACCCAGCAGCCCCTGGGAGAAGACTCCAGAGGTCACTGCAAGCAATCCAGGCTCCACAGCTCCATCTTCCAGAAGTCCCTCGCCCCTTGCAGCAGATGGGGACCGGAAGGCTCATCTGCATATATTACCCAGCAGCCCCCAGAAGATAATTCCAAAGGTCACTACAAGCAATCCAGACCTCAGGTCTCACAGCCCTAGCTTCCAGAAGCCCTGCATCTCTTGCAGCAGAAGAGGACCAGATGTGTGCACCTTATAGTGTGTGCACCTCAAAACTCCTTACTGTAAATTTGCTATATATTTATACAGAAGGAATTAAATTCAAAGCAAGAGGGGTAACTAGGTAGATATAAGTAGATTAAATAAGTGTTTTAAGGATTATTATCAGACACATATAATATAAATCAATAGACTAGAAGTATTTTAGATTAGCTTTACATCCCTACTCCCATAGAAATTTTAACTTGATAACAAAATGAAGATGCAGAAAAAAGCCCAGCAGCGAGAGGAAGACTTTCTAGTCTTTTGCACTGCATGCCACATGTATGATTATCTCTTAGCTGGCGAGAGGCTATATGTATGCACTAAGTGCAAAGAGCTCCAAGCCCTCAGAGAACGAGTCCGATCTTTGGAGGCTAGAGTGGCAGACCTGGAGGAGCTAAAGGAAACAGAGAGGTATATAGAGGAGACCTTCAGGAACATAGAGCAGTTCCACCTCCGTTCTGGTAGCCCTTGTGCTGTTTTGGAGGAAAAAGGTCATCTGGAAGGAGAGCATCATCTTGGTGAGGCAAGAAGCAATCCTGTAGATAGGACCTAACCTAACGGTGATGTAGCATCCTCTAACACCAAGGATGGATCTCCAGGGGCACGTGCCCAAGAGGGAAGAATTAGGATGGCTGTTCTAGCTGGTGATTCAATTATTAGGAAGGTTGATAGTTGGGTGGTTGGTGGATGTGAGGATCGCTTGGTAACTTGCCTGCCTGGTATGAAGGTGGTGGACCTTATGCATCACATAGATAGGATTTTAGTGCTGGAGAGGAGACGGCTGTTTTGGTATGTGTGGGTACCAATGACATAGGAAAGTGCAGGAGGAAGAATCTGGAAAATTTAGGATTTTATGTAGAAAGTTGAAATCCAGAACCTCCAGGGTAGAATTCTTAGAAATGTTCCCCATTCTAAGTGCAGGAGACCAGAGGCAGGCAGAACTCCAGAATCTCAATGTGTGGATGAGACAATGGTACAGGGAAGAGGGTTTTAGGTATGATAGGAACTGGGCAACATTTTGGGTAAGGTGGTTCTTTTCCAAAAAGATGGGCTACACCTTAACCATAGTAAAACCTGGAGATAGAGCTGCTTTTAAACTAGATGATGAGAGAAAGACAATAGTTGCTCAGAAGCCCATGGCTCTGATTGATGTCTCTTTAAAACATAGTATGAGAACAGGGAAAATAGTGCATCCCAGTAGAGGGGTTGCAGTAAATACTAAAGTGGACTAGGTGCCTTTAAGAAAAGGGCAAACACAGCAGAAAGATTCCAAATGACGCATTAACTGATGAGCAGGTTGTTAATGCAAACAAAAAACATACATTGAAATGTCTATATACAAATGCTAGAAGTCTAAATAATAAGATGGGAAAATTAGAGTGTATAGGCCTGGATGAAGAGGTAAATATAACTGGCATCTCAAAGACCTGGTGGAGGGAAGATAACCAACGGGACACTATTTTCTTCTCCATTCCTTTCCTAATAATTCCTAGTATCGGATTTGCTTTCTTGGCTGCTGCTGTGATTTCACCTAGACCCTGTTCCTGAATGGTGACTCCCAATGTGGAACCTTGCATTGTGGAGCTATAATTTGGGTTACTCTTCTCTAAGTGCATCACTTTGCACTTGTCCACATTGAATTTCATTTGCCATTTGCATGCCCAGTCTCCTCTTGCAATTTCTCACAGTCCTCTTGTGCAAATGATAAGAGTAGTAGAGCTGATTTAAACATGTGAAATACATTTCTTATTTTGGAAGGCAAAAGAGGCTTTAGCATAGTCTGCATTACCTCTGGCTGTGTCTTATTGAATGGAAGAATTGACATGGGATCATAAAAAAGTGCAAATAGTCAACAAACTGAACCCTTAGCTAGACAACACACCAAGGTGAATTTTAAAAGCCCAATGCATGCCAAAATTAAGGGTGTATGAATATGTTGGGCTCACATGCACCCAGATATGTGTATAAATTCCGCTGCGCACACAAATGACAATTTTTCATAAAGTGGTGGGGTGTTATCTGGGCATGGCATGAGCGTCCCGTAACTTTAACCTGAAATTTGCACATAAATACTTACGCAAACTGGTGCACTCCAGGGTCCCCTGCTGCGTAACTTTACTTCTGCTATGGATGATGTCTAAGTTCCGGACCGCCGCTGAACGACCTCCTGCAGTCGATCTCCTGCCGGCGCCATTTTCCGTACGGAAAACGATTCGCGGCAAGAAATCGCTTCCTGAACCCCGCTGGACTCCCAGAAACTTTTGGCCAGCTTGGGGGGGCCTCCTGACCCCCACAAGACTTGCCAAAAGTCCAGCGGGGGTCCGGAACGACCTCCTGCGTCGAATCGTTTTTGTCTATGGCCGCCGCCATTTTGCGGCGGCCATTTTGCAAAATGGCGCCGGCTGAAGACAAAAGGATTCAATTGAGGGGGCCGTTCCGGACCGCCGCCGTTCTGGACCACCAGGTAATTTAAAGCATTTGGGGGGGGGGGGTTCGGGAGGGTGGGGGATTTAATTTAAAGGGTCGGGGGTGGGTTTTAGGGGGTTGGCTCACGATTTTAACGATTTTTCACGATATTTTTAAAACCCAAACGGCAACAATACGATTCCCTCCCCCTCCCAGCCGAAATCGATCGTTAAGACGATCGAGGACACGATTCACATCTCTACTGCTGGGTTTAAATACGCTGGGGTTGATGATGACAAAATCCGGGTCCGCGGCCTAGGTTCCCGCCGCGGGCCCTTTAAAAGTGTCAGAGTTGCACGCCCGCGCGCCTAGGAGGGGGTGCGGTGCCGTCGGCGGCGTCTCTCCGCAGAGTGAGCGGAGAGGCCTGCTTGGAAGGAGAATCCTGGCTGGAGGTTCTGGGCAGCACGGCAGGACCAGGGACATTGGCAGAAGCCCGAGGCTGAAGCTGACAGCTGACTGCCGCCAGCGATGAAGAACCAGGGGTTGAGAACCGTCTGGGAAGGTGAGAGGGCCGCGCCGCGGGCCTTCCACGGGCGGCAAGCGTAACAGATGTTTGATGTTTCTCCTTGTAGTGTCATTTTCAAGCCACCAATGATAATTCATTAGTATTGTATGTGCATGTTTTAATTGGTTAACAACATTGAAAAAGTTAACTTGCACCACATTTAAATTCTTCTAGCACATGTGAGATTAGTTTAACATTGGTAGGCAGCTTTGCCTTTTGAAATGTAGCAATGATCTGCGGTTAGTGTTCAGAAGAGCTTAACTGATGCAGTTCATTTGAAATGCCAGCCGTGTCCGTTTTACAGCTCTCAGTACTCTGTGAATTTGCTTTGTCATTTTTATATCTACTGAGTGAGATACCTGAATGGCATCATAAAGATATATTTTTGGACACTATTTTGGACATCGCTGTATGATTACAGTATCATTTTGAAATACGTTTTTTTTCCAAAACTAGTACTTCACTGCTTAGACACTATCATTTGAATTTTCACTTTTTTGAGACATGCATAAAAATAGCTAAAAATTCTTTATTATAGCACAGAGAATTATACTGATGCAAAAGAGGAAGGTGCTTACAACCATCCCTTGTAAGGTCCTTTATTCATCTTGAATTTTGCAGTTCTTATTCTCTTAGGGGTAGATTTTCAAACCGCGCGATTTGGCCTACTTTTGCTGGCGCATCAGGCGCAAGCAAAAGTACGCTGGATTTTAGTAGATACGCGCGGAGCCGCGCGTATCCGCTAAAATCCAGGATCGGCGCGCGCAAGGCTATGGATTCTGTATAGCCGGCGCGCGCCGAGCCGCGCAGCCTCCCTCCGTTCCCTCCGAGGCTGCTCCGAAATCGGAGCGGCCTCGGAGGGAACTTTCTTTTACCTAACCCACCCGCCCGGCCCTGTCTAAACCCCATCCTTACCTTTGTCGGGGGATTTACGCCTCCCAGAGGGAGGCGTAAAACCCCGCGCGCCAGCGGGCCGCTAGCGCGCCGGGACGCAACCTGGGGGCGGGTACGGAGGGCGCGGCCATGCCCCCAGACCGCCCTGGGCCGTAACCACGCCCCCGGACCCGCCCCCAAAACGCTGCCGACACGCCCCCTAAACGCCACGATGACCGGGCCCGCCCCCGACACGCCCCTGACATGCCCCCCTCGGAGAACCCCGGGACTTACGCGAGTCCCGGGGTCTGTGCGCGCCGGTGAGCCTATGTAAAATAGGCTCACCGGCGCGCAGGGCCCTGCTCGCCTAAATCCGCCCGGATTTGGGCGGATTTAGGCGAGCAGGGCTCTTAAAATCCGCCCCTTAATTTATGATAGGATGCCTATTGATTTGGATACCTAAATTTTCACAGTTTCATTTTTGTTCTCTCAAAGCGATTCAGACCCACTTGAATCTGATTCTGATGGTTTGATTGGTTTGGATCTTGCACAGATGCATGACTGCCACCAGCACAAATGTACGCCCGATTTTATAACAGCCCTTACCTCTTTAGCCTTTCCTCATAGGGGAGCTGTTCCATCCCCTTTATCATTTTGGTTGCCCTTCTCCTTACCTTCTCCAGTGCAACTATATCTTTTTTTGAGATGCGGTGACCAGAATTATACACAGTACTGAAGGTGCAGTCTCACCATGGAGCAATAAGCGGCATTATGACATTTTCTGTTTTATTCACCATTTCCTTCCTAATAATTCCTAACATTTTGTTTGCTTTTTTTGACTGCTGCAGTACACTGAGCTGATGATTTCAACTATGATGCCCAGATCTCTTTCCTG
Source organism: Rhinatrema bivittatum (assembly GCF_901001135.1). Lineage (NCBI taxonomy): Eukaryota > Metazoa > Chordata > Amphibia > Gymnophiona > Rhinatrematidae > Rhinatrema > Rhinatrema bivittatum. The sequence goes on along the minus strand of NW_021821051.1, from coordinate 54,604 downwards.
GGTGGTAGCTCCTAATATGGAACCTAACATCGTGTAACTACAGCACAGTTATTTTTCCCTATATGCAGTACCTTGCACTTGTCCACATTACATTTCATCTGCCCAGTCTTCCAGTCTCATAAGGTTCTCCTGAAATTTATCATAGTCCACTTGTGATTTAACTACTCTTAATAATTTTGTGTCATCTGCAAATTTGATAACCTCTCTCGTATTCCTTTCCAGATCATTTATAAATATATTGAAAAGCACCAGTCCAAGTACAGGTCCCTGAGGCATTCCACTGTTTACCCTTTTACACTGAGAAAATTGTCCATTTAATCCAAGAAAGGAGATCACCTCCTATCCCATGACTTTTTAATTTTCTTAGAAGCCTCTCATGAGGGACTTTGTCAAACACCTTTTGAAAATCCAAATACATCTACTGGTTCACTTTTATCCACATGTTTATTAACCCCTTCAAAAAAATGAAGCAGATTTGTGAGGTAAGACTTGGGTAAATCCATGTTGACTGTATTTCATTAAACCCTGTCTGTGATTTTGATTTTTAGAATAGTTTCCACTATTTTCCCATCACACTAAAATCACACTGGTCTATAGTTTCCCACATCGCCCCTGTAGCCCTTTTTAAATATTGGGGTTACATTAGCCACCCTGCAGTCTTCAGGTACACAATGGATGATTTTAATAATAGATTAAAAATTTTAACTAATAGATCTTAAATTTCATTTTTTAGTTCCTTCAGAACCCTGGGATGCATACCATCCTGTCCAGGTGATTTGCTACTCTTTAGTTTGTCAATCTGGCCTACTACATCTAACAGGTTCACTGTGATTTGGTTCAGTTCATCTGATTCATCACCCTTGAAAACCATCTTATTAGTAAACACAGAACCTACTAATTCATTTAGTCTTTCTGCAATGGCCTTATCTTCCCTAAGAGCCCCTTTAACCCTCTCAGTCATCTAACGGTCTAACCAACTCCCTCACAGGTTTCTTGATTCGGATTTATTTTTAAAAGTTTTTATTATCAGTTTTTCCCTCAACGGCCAACTTCATTTCGAATTCTCTCTTAGCTTGTCTTATCAATGTTTTACACTTAATTTGACAATGCTTATGCTTTTTCCTATTTTCTTCAGATGGATCCTTTTCCAATTTTTGAAATTTGCCTCTTCTCACCTTGTAACCATGTTGATAACTGCTTTTCTTTCCTTCCACCTTTCTTAATGCATGAAATACATCTGGACTGTACTTCTAAGATTGTATTTTTAAATAATGTACAATACATGCCTGTTGTACACTTTTAACCTTTGCAGCTGCACCTTTCAGTTTTTTTCTTACTATTTTCCTCATTTTATCAAAGTTTCGCTTTTGAATATTTAGTGTTAGAGCTGTAGATTTACTTATTGTCCCCCTTCCAGTTATTAGTTCAAATTTGATCATATTATGATCACTATTGCCAAGTGGCCCCACCACTGTTACCTCTCTCACCAAATCCTGCATTGCACTAAGAATTAAGTCTAAAATAGCTCCCTCTCTTGTTGGTTCCTGAACCAATTGCTCCATGAAGCAGTCATTTATTCCATCCAGGACCTATGTCTCTAACATTTCCTTATGTTACATTTACCCAGTCAATATTGGGGTAACTGAAATCTCCCATTATTACTGCACTGCCAAATTGGTTAGCTTCCCTGATTTCTCTTAACATTTTATCATGTCTGACCATTTTGTCCAGGTAGATGGTAGTATACTCCTATCACTATACTCTCACCCAACACTGGTGTGATAAATATATCGTGTGTTGTGGAAATTACCTATGTGATGCGGGAGCAAGGAAATTAGCTTAATCATGCCCGCTTTTTTTTTTTATCCCAGGTGCTATTTCCGCTATATTTATATCATTTTGATGAATCTAGGTCTGTGTTTGTTACTTATCACCTTAGTTTTTGTATTTAAGGTTTAGATTTATAGGATATGAGCTTTGTTTGTGAGTGCATGTGGGGATGGGTATTTTTGTGTGGGAGCTATTGTTGTTTTTATTCATCATTGACATATTTCTGAGAGTAAAGGAGGTGGTTCATAGAAACTGAGGCGATATTGGAGAGATAATACTGAAAATGCAGAAAGCCCGAGTCCAATGAAAGTAGAACTGGAGAGAAGTGGGTTGGGTCCAGCGGACCTGTATTCATGGAGGGGTGATAGAAAGGGAGTCTGAGAAGGATATGGAGATGGGAAAGGAGTGGGAGGAGAGAGATTTCACAAACCTTGGCAACTTTAAGACATGGCACCCTGAACACTTGCCACCCCACAGAACGGCATGTAAAATTCTCCAAATTCTCCTCCTTTGGAGGGAAAAACTCTCCAAAATTAATCTTCTTTAACAGAAGAACAGGTACGAAATGAATCAGTTTTCCTCCCCCTCCTGTACAGAGCAATTTAGAGCCGTTCAAACTGTTTTCTTCCTTTCTGCATCAGTGACAAAAAGAAACCCTTTGAAAATAGAGCCATTGGGCAAATTTAAATTAACTCATAGAAACTAAAACCCTTTGAAGCTATGGCATACTGCAGTGAATCACTACTATAAAGATATTAAAAAATGGTGCCAAAGTAGGATGTAGTGCACATTGCATCTATCATAAAATGCCATTGTTGCAAATGTTCAGATCATTTATGTCTACATCGTAATGGTGCATTTATTTTACCGAACTTTTGTTTGTTCATGTGTACATACAACAGAAATCAAAGGTAAAAGAATTGTTGGCAGGCGCATCAGGACCACTTCTGAGAATCAATTTTTTCTTCTTAACTTATAAGTCATCAGTGATATAGGCAGGTGAAGGAGTAATACTGAAAGTAACTAGATGCAATCACCCAGTCCTAGTTTTGTGTCTGGTCTTAGGCCTTCTGACCCCTCCCTCCCCCCCCACCCCGGTTCCAGCCATTCAAGTTTGACCACCTGCAGGACATCTCTACTTATCCATGTCAGTCTGTCCTTTTCCCTATCTGGACCTCTATCAGCATTCAAGTTTTCAATACTTAATCAACTAGGGCATCCCCCTTCGACTTCTTTTACCCAACCAACCAGTCTTCACCACTTTTTCTTACCACTGCTACCTCTGCTGGTAGGTTTTTCCACCACCGTCTCAATAAAGATGTATTTCTCCATATCTCCATCCAGCCTTCCTTCCTCCAGTTCCATATCACTATCCTTTCTCCTTGAATTTCTTTTCTCTATGGACTCAAAAACGATGGTTGAATTAACAGGCATTGGGAACTTGTACTAATTCAACCCACTTTTGTGTCAATTGCCATGTGCCAATATGTGTGTTGCATGCATTTATCTAAGGGAAATTATACCTTCTTTTACCTGTAATCTTTCTTTTGGTAAAAGGATGTCTGGATAGATGAGTCCTTGTGACAGACAGTTCCATGCATTCAAAAGAATATCAAAGCTCTAGTGATAGCCTGGATAAGCAAAATGGGAAAACCAGGAGACAATCTCAGGTTTAAAATTCATGCAGAATACATATCGTAATGTAGCCATTCATTGCAACATACAGACATTATGGAAATATAAATAATTTCCTCAGTATTGAATTAGAATCTTTTAGTCTTGCCCTTAAAGTTGGGCTCTGTAGAGATCTTCAGGATTGTCTCTTAGGATCCTTTTCTTTATCCTGTGGTGTTTTTGCCAGAATGGACATTTTGAAAGGTGAATTTGTGCGTGTGTCTCTCTCTCCCTTCTCCTCATTTCCTCTGACACTTTGAAGCAAGTTCCCAGATTTTGAGAGGTGCTAAGCATTTTGTTTGAAAAGTGAATTACATCCCTTCAAACCCTGTTAAGATTGATGTGGGAGGCAACTCATCTCATGACGGCTACAATTCACTATTCAAATGAGCAGGAGACTTCAGAAATGCTGTCGGAAACATTTATTTAAATTCTTTATGTGCTGCATCCTCCAAAACACAATGATCGGTGCAGATTCCAGCAGCACATTCATAATAAACACACATAACACAATAGAAACAAGACCAACATTTCAGGTAAGGGCTCTCAGGAGTAAGCAAGAAACAGAGCGGAGGGGGATATAATTTACAGCTATCGGATGGCTGGAAAGGGACTGAAGACACAGGAAGTTGCACAGAATTTTATGCCAGATAACAGGGATGTCTTATTCTATATACACACACAACTTTTCATTCCAATAGACTGTCAATACACTTGCCCAGTTCTGTTTATAATATTACGTCTAGGGAAAGCAAACATAATTCATGTAAATGATGAAAAACAAATGAACTGGAAGAATATCATGTGAACCACATGAAAGCAAGTGCTTACATTAAAAAAAAAAAAAGATTTGCTGTAAAAAAAAAAAAAAAAAAAGCATACTCACAATAACTATTTTAAAGGGATGTAGCCCCCATCCAGGTCAGCTCTTGGGCACAGGGGCACACAGGGATGCAACTGGAGCAGTCAAGGCCCTGTGATCTCCCGGAGCTCCTGCATGGAGAGGGGAGAAACAGTGTCACCAGGACCTTAGGGTTTCTTTGCACACTGGTGCTCTTCTGCTCTTTACCCAGTCACTCCCAAAATCACCAAGTGGACAATCTAATTGTTGTTCAAAAATAAAGCCTTTTCCTGATCCCGGTTGAGAGGGAAGATGCCGTCCAGGCCCCAGACGCTGAGAGGCCGTCTCACCGACGTCATCAAGGAAGGACAGGAAGGCCTTCAAAACGTTTGACTGGACTATCAGTGTCGGAGGGAAGAAAAGGCGTTTTTGTGAAACTGTAAGTAAGGCTTATGCCTAAATCTATTTGACCCTCTCTCTCTTCAATTCTCCCATGCCAGGGCAACAATAATTTAATGTAGAGGGTCATAAAAGAAGGTGAGATTGACTTTAATTCAATTCAAACATTTCATTAATATCTATATGCCTCACACAAAGAGAAAGGCGCGCATAAGGGAGACATAGACTTTCTCTCCCTTACCAACACCAACGCAGCCTCAAGTCTCGCCATTCTTTAGTGTAACAACTGGTACAATGCTGGGAGAAGGGACCGCTGGGAGTGCAGCTTCAGAGCGAGAGGCAACCTCACTGGTCGATGACATCTCCTTAAGCCCCGGCACTCCTAAAACTCCCTCCCCACCTTCAGTAAAAGAAAAAATGCCTTCTGGACCAACAGAATTGGATGTGGGTTCAGATGACATTATTACCTTCCCTAAGAATGGAGAAAGGAGTGGAGACCTGGCCGAGGGGGGAAATGTGGACATAAGTTTGCTCCAGAAACCTACTGTGATAACAATGAACACATTATGGACTGCCGTTAAATCCTTGGAACTAGCAATAAATAAATTAACTCAGACAACTATTAATTCCCAACAGAGGATAATGTAGGTTGAAAGTATGGTTTCTTTATCTCAAAATAAGCTAGTTAGGTGTGAAGACAGCTTAGAAAAGTTGGAAAGTGTGCAAAGTAATCTTGTTAAGTCAGAGATAATAAATCAAAAGAAATTGGAATTTATAGAAAACCAGCTGAAATATTCCAATTTAAGAATTCTGAATTTTCCTAGACAAGATTTGATACCAGCTGTAGAAATGTTTAAAGAATATTTACTACATATATTGAAGATGCCTAGCCAAGCGTTACCTGCCATAGCGAAGGCTTATTATATTTCTCCAAAACTTGATAGAGAAACCCAGATCGGAAAATTACAGTCAGGGATTCTGAATTTATCTGAAGTAATTGAAACCTCAATCGACACAGATATGCCGACTAGAGCCACTCTTTTAGTTTCTTTCATATTTTCCTCAGAAAGAGATACTGTACTTCATCTATTTTTTAGACATAGACTAGAAAAACTTCATGGCTGTCAGGTATGGGTATATTATCCAGACCTGACTAGATCCCCTAGATCCAGTCCCAGCCACAGGTACTTACTTTGGGATCTGTTTAAAAACTGACCGCAAGGCCACTCCTAGCCAAGATGGCGGTGTGAGAGGACGCCAGGTTGAATCGCTCCTCATTGAAGTTATATTTCCTTGACGAGAATGCCTGCAAAACGTAAAGGCAAGCTACGGGTCTACCCCCCTGCACCCGAATTGCTTACCGGACAAAAGAAGATCGATTCCTTCGCTACCTCGATGTTGGTGGAGAAGGGGGGCAAATGCCCCACTGCAGCAAATAGAGAAGGAGCTAATTTGCTGCCTGGGGATATTACCCTCAGCCCCCCTGACTGCAGACCTCCTCCGGAGCCAGCTAAGTTGGTGAAGTCCCCCGAAGCGGAGCAGGGAGATGATCTCATCACCCAGATGGGAGGGGGACGCTGAGGGAGTGAGACCGTGCCGGTAGAACACCTATCCTCCAGCCCAGCTGAACCATCGGGGCCTGAAAGACCGGAGGGATTATTATCATCTTTGTCCCCAGTCTCTCGAGTGGAGGAGGAAAAAAGGCTACGGAACATCCAACTGCTTGAACCCGGAGAAACCTCAATTGCACTGGCTAGGGGTGAGTTGTTCATACGCCCCCTAAACCAGAAGTAGTCACTCTGGATACTTTATGGGACTTAATGGTTGCAATTGGGAAACTAGTGAATGTATGTGAAACAAAATACACTAAGCTGGACACTGAAATGTTTAATATGAAACAAAATCATGATGGACAATTAAATGAGATGGGAAAGAAGCTGGATGAGATGGACTGTAAAGTTACCCAAGTTCAAACAGTAAATGTGAATATTATTAAAGATATTGGTTTACAGTCTAAAAGATTAGAATACCTTGAGAATTACTCTAAACATTTGAATCTACTAATTTTCCTAGAGCTTTGGGGGAGAATATTCAAAATACTTTGAAGAAGTATTTTAATGATTGTTTAAAGTTAGATGACGAACAGATACCACTTGTTAACAACGCTTTTTTCCTAACAAGATCTTTTAGAAAAACTGGAGTAAAACACCTAGAAGCCCTGGAAAACTTGACCCAATTTATTGAGAGTTCTGATATTGAAATTATGGATAGAGGTACCTTATTAGTTTCCTTCATTTCTGAGGGGGATGTTAGCAAGGTAATGCATAATTATTTCCTAAATATGGGTCTAGAATTTCATGGCCAGGTAGTTAAGATCTTCCCAGATCTATCTAGATCGACTCAGGTTAGGAGAAGAGAATTTTTGAATTTTAGACCCCAAGTTTTGGCTTTAGGATATACATTTGTATTAAAATATCCATGTCGTTGTTTAGTAGGGCGTCAAGATGAAAAATTCGTGTTCTCAGCTGTTGAACAACTTGTCCTTTTTGTATGCCAGAAATATGACTAATTCCATCGCAACAGGTCAATAAGTCAGTCAGTTAGGAAATACCAACAAAAACACTAGGCCAGTTGATCCTGAAAGATTTGTATTATTTTGAACTCCTTTGTATTCCAGGCTAGGAGTCTCAAGTTTTTTCTTCGAATACAAGTGCATGTATAATTATATTGATTTATGTGTTTGTGGCAATTATTTCTTTACATTTGTTTCTGTGATACATGCCTTATTTACCTGGTGAAGTATGTGAAAAATACTTTGTACAAAACCAATAAAATATGAATTAAAAAAAAAAAAGATACCCTAGATCCACTCAGAATAGAAGAAAAAAATTCTTGAAATTGAAACCTGAGGTTCTAGCTAGAAGTGCCGGATTTGTATTGAAATTTCCATGTAGATGCGAAGTTAAATATCTGGAGCATAGATATGTCTTTTTTGAAATGCTTAAGTTACAGCAGTTTTTAGATTCCCATCCCCCAAATGTAGGACCTGGCTAGGCGCAATAAATAAGATACCTTTTGTTCTCTCTAAATGAGATTGAGAAGAAGTGTAGTGATACTTCTCTCCAAGTTATTATATTTCCTGTAATTCGCTCAGTATATAAATTGCTTAAGCCCTGGCATTTGCCCGAGGGAAACCAGAGGATTTCAAATATTTTTCATTAAATGTATTAGTATGTAATCGTTTTATGCTGAATTCTCTGTGTTCAATGTAAAAAAAAATTTGTTTTGTAAAAGATTATTGAAAATTCAAAAATAAATAATTAAAAAAAGAATAACCTTGGTTCTCCGCAGGGAGGGTTGCGATGTAGCGCAAGCCCTGGACGTGGCTGCAACACCATCTCTTCCAGAGGGGACCATGGGCCCCGGACACCGACCATTTCTCCCATAGACACAAAATAAGAGAAGACCTATAGTACCCAGGCCCCCTGTACATATCCTTCTGAACGGGAATAATTTTGAAGCATTTGCCATGCAGGAAAATCATGACGTGCAAGTGGAAAGTTGAAGGTCTGAAAATCACCTTCTGTAAAGCCTAACGTGCAGGGTTCCAAGGCCCGTGGACGTCTAAGCATGATTTTTTTTTTTGGGGGGGGGGGGGGGGGAGGAGGTATTTCCGCACAGATTGAAGTTTCAAATGTGCACACTTTTTTTTGTTTTTTTTTATATTTTTTGCCACCAAAATTTTGCCCGCCTTATAGTCGGGCACAAAGTGCCCGTGGCAATTTTCAATGGGAGAGAGTATCCGTGCCCGCTTTCCCTTCGAAGCTGGGTGCAAAACTTGCAGGGAAAACCAATACCCGCAGATCTGGCAGCAAGGCAGGCTGCCGAGAACTCACTTTCTGTGCATGCGATTGGGTCGTGTGCCTCTCTCTCTCCTCGTTTGAGACTTCTAGGAAATTTTGCCCAGCTTGTGCAAAGACATTTGTCATTCATATACCAGGTCAATATAAAAACTGACAGCTATCCAATAACCCAATTCAAGGTACCCGTCATGCGTTTGGGCCAGAGGGCCTATCTCTGAGGATAATGCTAAATGCGCTGTCTTAGTAACAATGCTGCAAAAAATGTAATGCAGATACTTAATGCAAATAGCATTACTCAAGGAGTGGATGACTAGCCTAAGGAGGGGAACAGTAGCCAGGTTACAAATCAGGGAGAGCAGCGTTCAAACCCCCACTGCCGCTCCTCGTGACCTTCGTCCTCCATCATTTTGGGTACAAAATTAGAGCGTGAGCCTTCTGGGGACAGGGAAATGCCTCCAGTGCCTGAATGCAAGTCACACTGACGTGGCTGAAAGGCAAAATCTAAATCTGCATAATTAAAAAGCAAATGTGGAGAGTCCAAAATAATATCTCAGAGCGACACATTGATGTGTGATTATACAGGGGAAAAAGGGGAAAAAAATCATTGGCAAAATGGAATTTTACAAGAAATCAGTGGGGGTACTTGTATTTTTTGTATGGATAAGATGACTTATGCACTATTTTACTATATTTATTTCTTGATGTGTTTTGGGGATTCGTTTTGCTTGTTTGATTTTCAAAGAATGTGCAGCCAACGTCTCTTTTTAAACTGTTTTGATTATGTTGCTTGCTTGTCTAATGGTGATTCTCCTGTTCTGTTCATTCATTGTTTGCCTCCAGCCAACTCCTCTGGAAGTACTGTCAGGCTGTCTACACTAGTGCCTTCATCTGATCACCTCTTGCCCTTGGACTTTTCTTTGTATGGAAAATGCTTTCTTCTGGTGCGCTCTTGAAGCCTGCTAGATATTTGAGTGTTTTTGTATCACATCTCTCCTTTCCCTCCTTTCTTCTAGAGTGCATCTTTTGCTCCTTCAGCCCTCCTGCATTAGACTTATAGTTAAGCATCCAACCAAAGATTAAGCAAACAGCTAGGAGAATGCACAAAAAAAAAAGTATTGGATAAGATTTTCTGTTTTGGTTTCTTGATTTCTTGGACTTGTATGAGAAGCTCATTTGTTTCACAGTTCCCACTGATTGTATATATTTATTTACTGGTTGGGTTTATTATTCGCCTTTTTGATTAAGAGATTAACCTAAGGCAGGGTACAATCAGACGTCTGTAACAGCTTAACAATTCTGGTCTGAAGAAGGTGCACAGTGAGGACTAAAGTCAGTGGAGGAATCAATGCATGACTGCCATCATCGATAGAGAAAACAGAACCCCGAGACACCAAGAGAGGCAGGAATACCCCAAGGCAATAAAAGAGGGGCAAAGGGCACCAACAGTGGCATGAACAGCCCAAGCCAGGTAAGAGGGTCAACGTGGCACAAATAGTAGCATGATCACCCGAAGCACAAAAGGAGGGGCAAAGGGCACCAACAGTGGCCTCAACCCTCCCCAGGGATAGAGTGAGAGCTACGGCAGCGAGCGCAGTGGCATTGAGAGCTCCCACTCCCCACCCCCAATCCCCTCAAGGCACAGAGGAAGGGTTTATGGTGGCAGGAAGTGTTGGAACAACTCAGTAGAGAACTGAAACAAGAGTGTGGCGAGGTAGCGAAGCAAGTCAGGTAGGAGTAGGTCTCAAGTCATCCAGGGAGGGGCCGGAAAGGAGAGGGTGTTTTTCTTTTTTTTTTGGGGGGGGGGGGGTCAAGAGACCACAGTGGAACCAAGAGAGCAGAAAGGTAGTGGGAGCAGGCTGAGCGGCAGCATCAACAGTGGCAACTGCCAGAGCAAAGTAAGGCACTAAAGACCAAAAGGTTTGGGCATTTATTCGATGCACTTGTGCCCTCAGTCCTCCTGCCGCCCAGCAGAGGGAGAGTGATCTTAAAGAAGACCAAGTTTTCCAACAACTGTGGTGGCAGCCATGAACAATGTGGACCTCCAGTGTCCCCCTTCCACTGAGAACAGCCATTCACCTGGCATGCTGGAGACTGGACAAGAAAAGGACATGCACAGATAAATATGGGGGAGAAAGTGGTAGCTTTCAGGGTGCTGCTGATTCTGACAGCACTGCAGGAGGGGGGAGCACGCTCTTTCCTGTGCTGCATCACCACTGCCCCTCTACCTAAGCTAGCGCCATACCGAAGGGCGAGCATCCCTTCCACCCGTGGGTCACACAGGCTGGCCTGCGTGCAAGGATTTCATTTCAAATACAGAATCCAAAGAACAGTGTGTAGAGGAATACTTTGTCCAAACAGGAAAAAAAAAAAGATCACAAATAAAACTGAGGATAAATGAACGGAGCCTCCGTTTCATAGCAAAGGGTCAGGGTGGGTGCGGGAAGAAGGCTGAAGAAATATATGAAAAAGGAAAAAGTAAAAGAATGGCATTTACTCCAGAAATTAAATAGCAAAACAGAGTGACTGCAATTTCTATCCCGGCAATATCTCCTCCTGCTGAGATGCAGGAACAGAGAGCGATCTTGTCCTGTAGGAATATTCTATAATGCTCTGGACCCATAAAATTGTACCTAGCTGTACGCAGTTTGCTCAGGTATGTGCTCTGCTGATGTTAATATTTGTGTGTTCTCAGCGTATCCTTCAAACTAAAGAGTTTAAAAAATGATGTATCTAGTTCTCTATCACTTAACCAAGCATCTCTACAGAAACCCAGGAAAAAACTGCCCTCCCGCAGTCCAAGCTGACTGGCGCGATGAAAAGAATTATTTGCATTTCCTTAGAGATACCAGGGGGGATTATTTTAAACCCCATAAACTATTTCTCATATGATGAAACAGCTTTCAAAATCAAATGCCTATCCACTGCCAAGACAAAAGAGGCAATAAGTGTTGCACGAGCACTGCCTGCTCCCGTGGAAGTTTTCAAAAGCTGAGTACCAACGTTATTTCTTTGTCTCTTTGTCCCTCTACGGCAGTTTCCCTAAGGTGGTAAATCCCAGCAGTCGGAAGCAGAGCTTCTGAGAAAAATTCCCAAACCACCATAGGGTACTTTTTATGTCTATTTCAGTTTGGGTCACACCTTGCTAAAGAAAATCTGTACTCAATGAATGTTATATACATCAGAATTCAATATAACATTTCATTATATTGTATAAAACAAACATCAATATACAATAATACAATAAATCCAGAATCTATATTACTTAATTGGGATGTGAATCGTATGCCCGATGGTCTTAACAATCAAAATTGTCTGGCAGGAGAAGACAATCGTGTTTGGCACGATTTTTTAGTAAAAAAAAAAATCGGTTTTACGATTAGTGCGCACTAACGGGAGTTAGTGCGCACTAACAGAAAATGATACAATTTGACACTTTTCAAAGTGTCAAATTGTCAAACACTTTTCAAAGGTTAGTTTAGGAATGAATATGTATTCCTATTGGCTGCCCTCTTATTTATTCATGTTACCAAGGTTCCCACTGATAATATATGGGGGATGGGAAATGGAAACAATTGGTAGCTTGACAAAAAAAGTAATGTGATCAGTCAATGTGACTAGAACTTGTGCCCTATCCCTGATACCGGCTAGTGTTGTGATCTTCCTGCACACAGTTCCTTAACCCTGATACCGGGAGTGTTGTGATCTTCCTGCACGCAGTGCCCTATCCCTGATACAGGGAGTGTTGTTATCTTCCTGCATGCAGTGCCCTATCCCTGATACTGGGGGTGTTGTGATCTTCCTGCATGCAGTGCCCTATCCCTGATACCGGGAGTGTTGTGATCTTCCTGCACGCAGTGCCCTATCCCTGATACCAGGGGTGTTGTGATCTTCCTGCATGCAGTGCCCTATCTCTGATACCGGGAGTGTTGTAATCTTCCTGCACGCATGTGTGCAGCATAGCTCCCCTGTACCCTGCTGCCATGTACCCAATAGAGCTACTGCCTCCCCATACTTCACCACCAGTGTGCAGGCAGGGAGAAAGGTATACATGGGTCCCATTCTGGCTGGTCCAGATGTCACTTGTAAATAGATGAAGAGCTCTTCTCTGCCTTGGACAGCTGTGCCCACATCTCAGCACATCGCTGAATGTACGGGGTAGGGATCACTCTCCTATTAAATGTTTTTTGTTTTTTTTTATGTAACTTTGTAATCTGGTTCTAAGATGTGAAGCAGCGACTTAAATCCTGCATTCTCAATCACCAGCAGGGGATGATTTCCAAGGCAATCATTTCCCCAATGGTCCATGTCACCACCTTCAGTGTTGGCTGTCTCATGCCTCAGGGCAGTGATAGAGAACACCACCCCATCTGCTCCATGGTGGTTTGCTACTGATTTTGGATTAGGGGCTACAGGCTTTCAGAATTACAGGGAAAGGGATTGAGGGTGTCAGCTTAGGAGGCAGACTTCCCCTTATGTCTTTCCTGCTCCTCCTACTGCTTGTTAGGATTCATGGGCCCTTGGCCCCAGCTGAGGGTTGGTACCACCTGTGGGGAAGAGCCTCACAGGTCCCCACCATCGGGAGGGCAAGGTCAGCTGTGGTTGGAGATTCAGTAGTGTAGAGGAATGGAGCGTCCTGCGTCATAGCCACGTGATCATAGGTGCAGTAAGGGGAGTACTGTGGGGGATCCCGAGGAGCCGGGTGAGAGACACAGTTCAGGGAGAACTCACAGTATACTCACTAAACTGGAGAGGCAAGTACCAGAGCAGGAACCTCTGAGAGAGAAGCGCTGGGCAGGCCCCGAAGAGCGGGGAGCACGAGACAGGAGCTTCTGGAGGTCCGCAGCAGAGAGTGACCCGGGGTGGGGCTGCGCAGCAAGAGAGTCTCTGGCATGATAAGAACATAAGAACATAAGAAATTGCCATGCTGGGACAGACCAAGGGTCCATCAAGCCCAGCATCTTGTTTCCAACAGAGGCCAAAAACCAGGCCACAATTACCCAAACACTAAGAAAAACCCATGCTACTGATGCAATTAATAGCAGTGGCTATTCCCTAAGTATAATTGATTAATAGCCATTAATGGACTTCTCCTCCAAGAACTTATCCAAACCTTTTTTGAACCCAGCTACACTAACTGCACTAACTACCTTCTCTGGCAACCAATTCCAGAGCTTTATTGTGCGTTGAGTGAAAAAGAATTTTCTCCGATTAGTCTTAAATGTGTTACTTGCTAACTTCATGGAATGCCCCCTAGTCCTTCTATTATTCGAAAGTGTAAATAACCGAGTCACATCTACTCGTTCAAGACCTCTCATGATCTTAAAGACCTCTATCATATCCCCCCTCAGCCGTCTCTTCTCCAAACTGAACAGCCCTAACCTCTTCAGCCTTTCCTCATAGGGGAGCTGTTCCATCCCCTTTATCATTTTGTTTGCCCTTTTCTGTACCTTCTCCATCGCAACTATATCTTTTTTGAGATGCAGCGACCAGAATTGTACACAGTATTCAAGGTGCGGTCTCACCATGGAGCGATACAGAGGCATTATGACATTTTCCATTCTATTAACCATTCCCTTCCTAATAATTCCTAACATTCTATTTGCTTTTTTGACTGCTGCAGCACACTGAGCCGACGATTTTAAAGTATTATCCACTATGATGCCTAGATCTTTTTCCTGGGTGGTAGCTCCTAACATGGAACCTAACATCGTGTAACTACAGCAAGGGTTATTTTTCCCTATGTGCATCACCTTGCACTTGTCCACTTGACGAAGGCCAACCCGCGGAATAGGGAAGCCCGGGTGAATCTCTGCAGTAGTGATGAAAGCAACCCCGGGGAGAGGGGCTGCACAGGATGGAATCTCTGGCAGAGAAACAAGAACACTACCCCGAGGCATGGGGGGTGCCGAGTAGGAAGTGTAGGCACAGTCTCTGTTGTAAAACGTAGGCACTGCCCCGAGGAGCGGGGAAGCGCAGGTCCAGACTCCAAGCAGAAGGTGGTTCCAAGGAGTGACCCTGGGGAGCAGGTAGGCCAGTAGGCAGGAGCTCTGGGAGGTGCAGGGATAGCCCGAGGAGCGGAGGAAGCCAGGAGACGGAGTCTTACACAAGAGCGCAGCAGGGGACCCGAGGAGCGGGTACCCGAGCAGAGTCCAGAGGCAGGAAGAACCGATACAGGAACCATGGTCCGAGAAGCCAGGTGCAGGTATCAGTTACGAAGGAACTTGTTGCCAAGTCAGCTAGCAAGGGGCGAAGGTGGTGCTTAAGAATCACGGACTAGTGACGTCATCAGCCGGGGATGCCCCTGAGGTCCCCGCCCTTGGATCTTCAAAGGAGAGGCTGGTGGCGGGCAGACGTGCCTAGAAAGGCCCAGAGTTGGTGTGGATGGTGGCAGCGTCCCGGACGCCATGAGAAGTCCTGGGTACCCAGAGGATTGCGGCGGTAGCGGTTGGCCTCAGCTGCAAGTAGGCCCGGAGACGAGAGCAGAGCAGTACATGAAGTGAGTTGCAGCCGTCTGCTTCCGATGGTCTTAACACTGCTCTTGCTTTGAGTGGAGGACAAGGTCACTAGACTAGTTTTAGCATCCCCTGAACTCAACACTAATGGGTGTTTTAGCAAATGATGGAGCTTACCACAGTTGGAAAAATGGCCCACGTCATTTCTTCTACTGATAGCCTTTCGAAAGTGATTGCATTGTGCATGCTGCTGATCCTCTATAATTTCAAAGTACTTCCACTCTTCTACTGTCTTCTGGGATCCCTTCCCTAGATCTTTGGGTGGTGTTGCAGAACTGGGAATGAGAGTGGGCCAAGAGGTAAAACACCAGAGATGTCTCTCACTCTTGAGTGCCTGCTGTTCCTTGGGTCACATACTACCTCTGCAACAACACTGTCTGCCTGCTATTACCATGCTGAAAATCTTTCTCAGTTACTAGCTTTTCAATATTCCCATTCTCTAAGTCTTTAAATTCCTGACACAATTCCTCTGAACTGTAATTTCTGCAAAGATTTCTGCAGACACTAGTCAGAATGGAAGAAGGTGTACTATGCTGGCTTTCGCTGATGCTCACCTAGTCGAAGGCTGAGAGATTGGTACATTCATCCTCTGGGATACCAGATAGTAGACTATTGACAAGATTTACTCTGACTGTGATATCCCATGAATTCTGAGTATTATTCAATAATAAAATTCCTGCCTTATTCAATTCTTATACATTGTGATGGCTTGAAAGCAAGAAATAAAGTTGAGAGCTTGGGTTTACCTAAGAGTGTTTGACTCTATTTTTCATGTTTTATTTTGGTGCCAGCACTGAGGGATTGTTATAGGGGCCAGGGTTCATGGAGGGGAGAAGATACGCGTTCCCCTGGCCAATCAGTGTTGCATTTCCTGGCTGCAGCAGGCCCGCAACCAGCTCTACTCACCCCAATGCCCAGGTCCTCTTTGGCAGTGGTAGGCAGTCGCCTACGTGCTCACGCCCCTGCTATGCTCCCAGATACCTCCAGCAGCTCCATGGCCTCCTCCGGTCCCAATCAGGTCTCCCCACGTGCATCGAGGGGAGACGCCGCCATCCTAATTCCAATCTGTCTGCCTTAGGCGCGCGCCTTTCCGGACTTTAAAGGGGCCGCAGTGGGAAACCTTCCCGCGGCCCTGAATGATAATGTTGCCGGGCCTTACTACTTAAGGCAGGCTCTGCCATTCAGTCTTTGCCTTGGCAACAGGTCTCCACACTTCCAGTCATGTGCTTAATTGCTGCTCGTTGTGTTCCTGTTCCTGTACCTGACCTACTTCCAGTCTTGTGTTCCTGTTCCAGTCCTCGTGCTTCAGTTCCAGCTTCTTGTTTCCTGACTACCTTTTAGACAGATTCCCTGGCTTTGATCTTCACTTGTTCCTGACCACGCTTTGGACGGATTCCCTGGCTTTGACTCTTTCTTGAACCTGACCTTGTCTCCAGCCGCCTATCCTGACTTCAGCTTGAATCTGACTCTGCCTCCAGCTGACTACTTGGACTTGCCTTTCTTAGGCACCTGCCTACTCACAAGCCCGGACTCAACGTGTTCCGGACTGTTAGCCTGCTTTAGCCTGTCCGGGCTTCTGGATTCAGGCCCTGTCTTGAGCCCAGCTTCATTGAACCCTGCATCTCTGCAGCTTCCTGGCTCCTTGCTTCGAACACCCTCCATGGGATCAACCACGCGGAGGCCCGCCTAAGACCAGCTGGCCCCGGTACCCAAGGGTTCAACCTGTGAGGAACGAGGGCTGGTATTGGCGAAGCTCCAGTCGACCTCCGCTTCCTGTTCTGCTCTGCATCCCGATGGTGGGGACCCATGGGGGCTTCCCCACTGGTAGCGCCAACTCCACCTCGGGCTAAGGGTCCATCTCCTCAACAGTCAAGGGAATGTGAACTACCCCTGCTGTTTCAGGTCCACTTCACCATTTGCATGACTCAGATAGAACCTACTAAATACATTTGGGAGTTTGGTGAAAAAAGGCAAAGGTCAGTAGCTCTCATCATTTTATGTACCCTGGAATGAGGTGGGGTTAAATGTGCATATAAAATTCAAAAATGCAACCCAATATCCACTCCCCCCTTGGGTCTTCCACCTAATCTCTTAACCCTCCTCTTATATTTATCCCAAGCATGGCCAAAGACTATCACAATGTTGAGCTCCCCATACTTTCTTGAAGCCCAGATCACATCTTCAAAAGGATATAAACAGGATGGAGTCATTCCAGAGGGTGGCTATAAAAATGGTCAGTGGTCTTCTTTCTAAAGAATATGGGGATAGACTTAAGAACATAAGAACATAAGAAATTGCCATGCTGGGTCAGACCAAGGGTCCATCAAGCCCAGCATCCTGTTTCTAACAGAGGCCAAACCAGTCCACAAGATCCTGGCAATTACCCAAACACCAAGAAGATCCCATGCTACTGATGCAATTAATAGCAGTGGCTATTCCCTAAGTAAACTTGATTAATAGCAGTTAATGGACTTCTCCTCCAAGAACTTATCCAAACCTTTTTTGAACCCAGCTACACTAACTGCACTAACCACATCCTCTGGCAACAAATTCCAGATCTTAATTGTGCATTGAGTGAAAAAGTATTTTCTCCGATTAGTCTTAAATGTGCTACTTGCTAACTTCATAGAATGCCCCCTAGTCCTTCTATTATCCGAAAGAGTAAATAACCAATTCACATCTACTCGCTCAAGACCTCTCATGATCTTAAAGACCTCTATCATATCCCCCCTCAGTCGTCTCTTCTCCAGGCTGAACAGCCCTAATCTCTTCAGCCTTTCCTCATAGGGGACTTAAAGATCTAAACATGTATACCCTAGAGCAGTGGTTCTCAACCTTTTTTTGGCCGGGACACACCTGACAAATGGTTCTCACATGCGTGACACACTGAACATGTGACCATCACGGGGCTAAATGTAAACATGCACTCTGCATCCACAGGAATCCTCTCAAACCCCAGCAATGAGTGCAGAGCAGATCTAGGGCATAACCGGTACAACTCACCATACAAAAAAAAAAGATATTCTGGTTCTGATGACATCTCAGTAAAAGCAGAACAAATTCCCTTTACTACCAGGCACAATAGCCTTCCTTATGAAAAGACAGTAATTTACCACTAATGTATGTCCTATTGAGAAAACACATCAAATAAGATTGATACAAATGCCTACATGCTAGTAAAATACCTCACTTTGGTCACACACCCAGAACTGACCTTCACCAAGTAGAGAAAAAACACAAATTATAAATATGGAGACAGAAACTGGAACGGAAAACCAAAAAAGCCACTCTGCATACAGTGCGAACCTGGAGAAATGGAAAGAGAAATATAGCACCTAACAGACTCAGGATTTGCAATAATGCACACAAACTAACCTGCACAAAGTTACACCTGTATTACGGAACATACGCAAACAGTAATAACCCTATCTAAGAAATACAACTATTAAACCAGGCCATAAACACTAAAACATTTCCTATTGGGAAAACAGAATAAGCCAAGCTGCTACAGAGCCCCACACAGAAATCATTGTAAAGTTATACCAAAATGTTACAAAACAGCTGCTAAACAGAATAATATTCAATTAAATACTCATAAAATTATTAAAACATGTCCAAATATCAATAAAATACTTCAAAACAGCAGACATCGCATAATACCCAATAATTAAAATGGCAGTCAATCAAGAAAAATAAATTTAAAAAGCCACCTTTACTTACCCTCTCCAGCAACTCTCCTACTCCTTTCCCTTCCAGGCCAATAGCACTAACCAGAAGCAGCAAGGGCTGCTGAAGCTCTGTCCTCGATCTTCTTCCTTAGCACCCACAACCAGTCACTCACAACACACTCACCCCCAATTAGACCCCACGACCAGTCTCGGTCTCTTTCACACCAGTCATCTTCCTGACCAGTTTCTCTCTCTCAATCACACTCATGTTCTCTTATATACAAGCTCTCAATCACACACAAAAGCTCTTACACCCATTCACATTAGCTCTCACCCAGGCTTCCATTCACACCCCTACACACAAGCTCTCACCCAAGCACCCATTCACACCCAATGACACAAGCTCTCACCCAGGCATTCATTCACACCCAATGACACAAGCTCTCACCCAGGTACCCATTCACACCCTCAGACACAAGCTCTCACCCAGGCATCCATTCACACCCACAGACACAAGCTCTCACCCAGGCATCCATTCACACCCACAGACACAAGCTCTCACCCAGGTACCCATTCACACCCACAGACACAAGCTCTCACCCAGGTACCCATTCACACCCACAGACACAAGCTCTCACCCAGGTACCCATTCACACCCTCAGACACAAGCTCTCACCCAGGTACCCATTCACACCCTCAGACACAAGCTCTCACCCAGGCATTCATTCACACCCTCAGACACAAGCTCTCACCCAGGCCCCCATTCACACACAAGCTCTCACCCAGGCACCCATTCACACCCTCAGACCCAAGCTCTCACCCAGGCACCCATTCACACCCTCAGACACAAGCTCTCACCCAGGCACCCATTCACACCCACAGACACAAGCTCTCACCCAGGCACCCATTCACACCCTCAGACACAAGCTCTCACCCAGGCACCCATTCACACCCTCAGACCCAAGCTCTCACCCAGGCACCCATTCACACCCTCAGACACAAGCTCTCACCCAGGCACCCATTCACACCCACAGACACAAGCTCTCACCCAGGCACCCATTCACACCCTCAGACACAAGCTCTCACCCAGGCACCCATTCACACCCTCAGACACAAGCTCTCACCCAGGCACCCATTCACACCCTCAGACACAAGCTCTCACCCAGGCATCCATTCACACCCACAGACACAAGCTCTCACCCAGGCACCCATTCACACCCTCAGACACAAGCTCTCACCCAGGCACCCATTCACACCCTCAGACACAAGCTCTCACCCAGGCATCCATTCACACCCACAGACACAAGCTCTCACCCAGGCATCCATTCACACCCTCAGACACAACCTCTCACCCAGGCACCCATTCACACCCTCAGACACAAGCTCTCACCCAGGCATCCATTCACACCCAATGACACAAGCTCTCACCCAGGCATCCATTCACACCCACAGACACAAGCTCTCACCCAGGCATCCATTCACACCCACAGACACAAGCTCTCACCCAGGCCCCCATTCACACACAAGCTCTCACCCAGGCACCCATTCACACACAAACACACCAGCTCTCACCAAAAATAACTTCTTCCTTCACTGCAGGGATGGGCGCCAGTTCAGCCATGGCTTTAATCCGGCGGGCCTTCTTTTTTTGGCGCCACGGGGATGGGCGCCTCAGTCAGAGGTCGGGTTTCCTCTTCATCGCTAGGGGTCGGGTTTTCTCTTCACCGCTACGGGGATGGGCTCCCGTAGCGGCCTTGCACCGTCGCGGTCGGGTTTTCTCTTCACCGCTACGGGGATGGGCTCCCGTAGCGGCCTTGCACCGTCGCGGTCGGGTTTCCTCTTCACCGCTACGGGGATGGGCTCCCGTAGCGGCCTTGCACCGTCGCGGTCGGGTTTCCTCTTCACCGCTATGGGGATGGGCTCCCGTAGCGGCCTTGCACCGTCGGGGTCGGGTTTCCTCTTCACCGCTACGGGGATGGGCTCCCGTAGCGGCCTTGCTACGTCAGGGTTCTACACTGCTATTCCTCCCACCCCACTCCCGGGCAGTGCCATGCCTGCCTCACCGGCCAATCAAAGGCTTCCTCCCTTCTTCCTACTCCCACTGGCAGGTGGCAGGGAGGAGGCTTCCGATTGGCCTGCGCGGGGGAAGGCAAAATGAAGGAGGCTTCCGATTGGGCAGTGGGGGTAGGAAGAAAGGAGGCTTTCAATTGGACCGCGGGGGCTGGAAAAAAGGGAGAAGGAAAGTACAACGGGGCAGTGGGACACCGGGAGACGCGACACACCTACTGGTGTTTGGCGACACACTAGTGTGTCGCGACACACCGGTTGAGAAGCGCTGCCCTAGAGGAAAGGCGAGATAGGGGAGATAGGATAGACATTTAAATGTCTCAAAGGTTTCCATGCACAGGAAGGGAGCCTTTTTCAATAGAAAGGAGGCTCTAGAATGAGGGGTCATGAGATGAGGTTGAAAGGGGGAAGACTCAAGAGTAATCTTAGGAAATATTTATTTATAGAGAGGGTGGTGAATGTGTAGAACAGCCTCATAGTGGAAGTGATGGAGTCAAAACCAAGAATTGAATTCAAGAAAGTATGGGATAAATACAGGGGATCTCTAAGGAAGTGATGAGAATTATAATGCTAAATTAATTGGATGGATGGGCAGACTGGATGGGCCATATGGTCTTTTTCTGTCATCATGTTTCTATCCTCCATGCTCTGGATATTTGTGGGGCACTCCTCATTTCAGATCAACTCCTTATGCCTTCCTCCTGGTCATTTCCTCAAGGGGAGGAATTGCTTCTTCTCCACACCCTTGGCCTCAGGCCTTTTCCCTTGAGGGAAAAAGCCCCTGCAGGGCCCCACTCCATACTGGGAGGGTCCCCTGGCTACTCCAGTTCCAATACATCTTGAAGGCCCCTTTCTTTTTCAAACTCCATACCACTGCTGTTTAGGGTTGCAACTGCAACTCGAAGTAGGTTACCCCCATGCTTTCTTGGATCCCTGATGCAATAGTGGATAGGAATTTTTAGTATTGCAATCAATGTGCACCCTAGTGTGGATATACACAGATAACATTTCAGAGAGTCACTTTTGTTACAAACAGCATAGCGAACCGCTGATGCCTACTGACTTATGCACACCAAGAATTTAGTACAAGTTGCACGCAGAAGAATTAGCACAGTGTCACAGTCATTCTGACTCTTTTACAAAGAGAAAGTAAGTTCCCTCCATCAGAGTCATGCTGCAAGAGAAAACCCCTCTCTCTGTATGTTTCTTAAAGACATTGACACATGCTACCTGCCTGCTGCAGAAGAGACGTGTAGTCTTGTGCTGCTGATGTACAGTTGCACCGTAACCCTCTTTCAGAAACATTATAGTTTCTTCTGCTGCTAGCTGCAAAGCGAGGACAAGGTAACAGTAAGTAGCAGCCATACAATATAACAGCACCTCTGAGACCTGTGCCAAAGTGACGTGACTTTGGTGCTGGCCTCAGGGCTGCTGGTGCTATTTTTAAAGGACTACTACTTGAGGCAGAAGTGAGTGGGCCTTGCTCTTGCCCCTTTTATCTCAGAGGATCCCCATGAAAGGGGTAAGTGGGATGGAGAAGTCCCCAGTCCTGACAACATTTTTGGGGTGGGAAGGACCCAGGGATATGAGGTCTTAGGCAAATCTTATGTGAGGTGGTAGGGAGTTCCCTGGTGTTGGGACTGAAGGTTTTCTTCCTGGTATTAGTGAGGCTCACAATTCTTGGGGAACCACCTGATGTGCCACTGTTTGTGACCATAGAGGGCAGGTAGATGAGCTATGAGAGGTCTCCTGAGGTAGATCAGGGACAGTCCTTTGAGTGTTTTGAAGACTAGAATTAGGAGTTTGAATTTATTGTGGAAGAATGTTGGGAGCGAATGTAGGATTTTTAGAACAGGGGGTTATGTGGTCAAATTTACATTTTTTTTTTTTATTAACAAATTTGCCTACCCTACAAATCCAATTCAGAATTAATCAATGCAATTCACAACAGACTCTTTTTCCCTGCCTTAATCAATTTCTTTTGACTTTACCGGATGGTGCTCGAAGATGAAAAGTTTCCTTCGCAAGCCAGGTTGGTGAGATCTGGGCCAGAGAAAGGCTGAAGAAACATATGGTGAAAGTTCACCATAGGCAGAAGAAGAGCTAGAGACAAGATGTTGCCTTTGCTGTAGCTAACAGGTCATGACAGAGAGAAATGAATGCAGCAGAAAGAAATGCGTATGTGACAACAGCAGAAAGGAAAATGACATTAGAGCCGGCCAAACAAGCATCAGAGAGGAGACAATAAGTGGGGAAAATTTTGGGACATGCACTAAGAATGTCAGTCTTGGCCTAAAGAAAGGGGGGGGAGATCACAGGGGAGGCAGGCTCTCAGGCAACCAGGCTGCCCCCCACATACTCCCTCAGCCATATTTCATAGGGTAGGAGAAGAGGGAAAGATTACTGCTGCCATTGGTCAATGTGCCTGTGAGGGAAACAGCCAGGTTGTCCATTCAAGTATATTCATACTTTCACCAGGGCTAGAGGGGATGCAAAGTCCTGGGTGCTGTGGCTATGACCCAGCTAAAATGACAAGGCCCTGCTTCTTTGTTACATCTTGACATAAGGAATTTTCCCCTGAACTCAAGACAAGATACAACCTCTAAGTGAGGATCACAAATCCCAGTTTTGATTTGTCAAATGGATAGCTTCATTGCAACAATCAACACTTTATTAGATTTTCATATACAAAATAAACTACTGCCGATCTAATTTGAACAGCTCCCAGCAATTCTTATTTTTTAACTGTCCTATAAAAGTCAGAACTTATTTACTTGTGTGATTCGTGTCAACTATATGTAAAAACCCATAGCTCTTCACTAGAGGGACCTAGATACCTGCCTTTGCATTTAGTCAGCTAGAAGGGATAAACCATTCCTTACAGCATCTCCCCCTGAGGCAGGCTGGGTGGTATAAACTCATTCCTGAAAAGGGGGTGAGTCTAGGGATTCTTAAGGAAATGTAGTTTTGATTTTGAAGAAGGAAGAAGGGGTTTATGTGCTCTGCAAGTTTAGGCTCCCTGACACAACTCTTCCATGTCTTTGGCATAAAGACTGGAGAGAAGAGAGTCAGAGAAAGATTTTGTCTGTTTTTCTTATTTTTAGATTTGTTTTTGTGTATCATACCTGTACCTCCTGGGAGGCAGAAAACCCTCTTCAGGAGTGAAGGTGGAATAATCTGTACACCTCTTCAACCCACCAGGAGGAGGTTGCAGAGACCACAGAGAGATTCCAGTATTTTTTTTTCACTAAGAATGAGTTTTACCATCTTTGTGGGTAAAGAAGTAATTTTGCTGTCCTCTTCCTTGCCCAAAACTGGAAGTTAACAGCTGTTTCCAGAAGAGAACTTTCCTCCTGAAAGGTCCCCTAAATCTGAGTTGGACAGAAGTGAGAGAAAAACTCCTGGAGACCCCCCAACTGGAGTTTCCACTCCGGGATGCAGTACCAGAGATTGGGATGTCCATAAAACGATCACCGCTGGCCCGTGTTTCTTCCCTCCCTCCACGCTACAAACATTTCTGTCTCCTCCCCCCAGTCACCCCCTTCCCCACCCCAGGCTGACACCCTCCCACCCACCAGTTATCTACAAAAGTGTTCCTCTTTTCCATGCCGGGATTGCTATGCTCTGTGATCACAGCCACTACTAGTGTTACTTAAGGTATTACCTGTAGGGGGAGACAGAAGAAGGAAATTTAAAGTTTTTGTAGTGGGGAGGGAAGGGGAAGACCCATGCCAGTGGTGATCGTGCTATGGCAGTTTTCAAGTTTTAAAGGTTTTGGCCAGTTGTTTGGGACAGCAGGGGGGTGGGGGAGTGGGAGGGAGATGTGGTGGTGGTGGTGGTGGTGGGGGGGGGGGGGGGGGTAGGCATCAGATTAGGAGGCCCACAACTTTTTTTTTTTTACATGTGCTACTTATCTGGATATATCTGAAGATATCCGGGTAAGTAGCTTATTTGGCAACATGAGGCCGGATACACCAGCTATTCAGCTAGGTTAGCCGGATAACTCAACTCCTCCCAGAACGCCCCTGAAAAGTCCCTTTATTATCAACTAAATTATAGTCAGATAACTACATATCCGGCTATAATTTAGCTAAATAAGTGGCTGAATATGCCACGTTTGCCATTTACACGGATAACTTTAGATGGGTAAGCCATCTAAATGGCTTTTGAATATTGACCTCCATGTTATTTACACATTTTGTTTACCTTACTACCAATCACAGTGAGTCTTGCCTGGTCTGTATAGGTACCTTCCCCAAAGAGCCGGGACAATGCACAAATGAAGGAAGATACACATGTCCTAGGCCTTAAAGGTTATCCTTCCCCTCGACTGCAAGAGCCCGCCTCTGGGAATGAGGAACATGGAAGACAGTGAGCGAATGGAACCCCCAGATCCTAATTACTTAGTGGACCCCTTGGACACTGTATAAAGGGTTACATATAAGTGACCAGGAATCCCTGCCTGACATAGTTGACCTTGCGTTTCACAGAAGACATAGTAAGCTTGTGTAGTACATCAAGGTATTGCAGTGAGACATCCATAGATTTCTAGACACGAGACACAGAGGCAGCACAGACTGTGACCAGCTTTCATTTTTTATTTAATCTGTAGATGAAAAAAAGAAAGGGTAGGATCAAAGATTCTATATTATGGGAGTCCACCATGAAGGCCACTTCATGGTGGCCTTATCTTCAGGCTTTTAAAAGATCAAGATTTGTACTTGAGTGAAATGAGAGATCCTGCAGGTTAAATGTGAGAAGAATTGGGCTTATTAAAATTCAGCACTCTAGGGCTTAGTTTTTTTTGATTTCATGTACAGGCAACATAGGCATGCTGGCTGCTGTAAGTAGCTGGTAAACTGCAACAACCCCATTGGATTTGATCACATTAATCATTGCCATTGCCGGGTCAATCTGGGTCATATACCGTATATGCAGAATGCTGCAGACGTCTTAATTGTTTTTGCATTTTATTTAATTAAAAAAAATAATAATAGTTCTCTTCACAGCAGTTTTATAAATACAATAGCACATCCCAGGAAGCATCTTATCAAATTATCCCATACTTAAGGTGCTGTGGGCACTTTGTTTTCAACCTTGCATGTATCCATATCTCTTCACATAATATTGGTTACACATGAGTGTCATTCAGAGATGGCATTTAGAAAATCAAAATGATATACACAAATAACAAGAGGGCAGACAAATGGCATTAAGAAGAGAGAATATAATTACTGATGTACAAAGTAAGTCAGAAGAACCAAGAGTACAATGTGTCCATATTTATAATCCCACAAGTACTCGACTGTTTCATCAAGAATTACCAATATCTAATGGGAGAAGGAACTCTTAAACCTGCACTTAGGGGCGGATTTTCAGAGCCCTGCTCGCGTAAATCCGCCCAAAACCGGGCGGATTTACGCGAGCAGGGCCCTGCGCGCCGGGAAGCCTATTTTACATAGGCCTACCGGCGCGCGCAGAGCCCCGGGACTCGCGTAAGTCCCGGGGTTTTCGGAGGGGGCGTGTCGGGGGGCGTGTCGGGGGCGGGCCCGAACCGTGCAGCGTTTTCGGGGCGTGTCAGGAGCGTTCCGGGGGCGTGGCTACGGGCCGGGGCGGCCCGGGGGCGTGGCCGCGCCCTCCGGACCCGCCCCCAGGTCGCGTCCCGGCGCGCAGGAGGCCCGCTGACGCGCGGGGATTTACGCCTCCCAGAGGGAGGCGTAAATCCCCCGACAAAGGTAAGGGGGGGGTTTAGACAGGGCCGGGCGGGTGGGTTAGGTAGGGGAAGGGAGGGGAAGGTGAGGGGAGGGCAAAGGAAAGTTCCCTCCGAGGCCGCTCCGATTTCGGAGCGGCCTCGGAGGGAACGGGGGTAGGCTGCGCGGCTTGGCGCACGCCGGCTATACGAAATCGATAGCCTTGCGCGCGCCGATCCAGGATTTTAGCGGATACGCGCGGCTCCGCGCGTATCTACTAAAATCCAGCGTACTTTTGTTTGCGCCTGGAGCGCAAACAAAAGTAGGCTATTCGCGCTCGTTTTAAAATCCGCCCCTTAATGAACAATGAAGGACAGACGTTTTGTGTGGAAGAAATATTGGGGCGGATTTTAAAACGAGCGCGAACAGCCTACTTTTGTTTGCGCTCCAGGCGCAAACAAAAGTACGCTGGATTTTAGTAGATTCGCGCGGAGCCGCGCGTATCCACTAAAATCCTGGATCGGCGCGCGCAAGGCTATGAATTTTGTATAGCCGGCGCGCGCCGAGCCGCGCAGCCTACCCCGTTCCCTCCAAGGCCGCTCCGAAATCGGAGCGGCCTCGGAGGGAACTTTCCTTTGCCCTCCCCTCACCTTCCCCTCCCTTCCCCTACCTAACCCACCCGCCCGGCCCTGTCTAAACCCCCCCCTTACCTTTGTCGGGGGATTTACGCCTCCCGGAGGGAGGCGTAAATCCCCGCGCACCAGCAGGCCTCCTGCGCGCCGGGCCGCGACCTGGGGGCGGGTACGGAGGGCGCGGCCACGCCCCCGGGCCATAGCCACGCCCCCGTACCCGCCCCCAAAACGCTGCCGACACGCCCCCGAAACGCCGCGATGACCGGGCCCGCCCCCCGACACACCCCCGGCACGCCCCCCTCCGAGAACCCCGGGACTTACGCGAGTCCCGGGGCTCTGCGCGCGCCGGGAGGCCTATGTAAAATAGGCTTCCCGGCGCGCAGGGCCCTGCTCGCGTAAATCCGCCCGGTTTTGGGCGGATTTACGCGAGCAGGGCTCTGAAAATCCGCCCCATTATGTTTTAGAACTGTTTAACTGGATTTGAAGATCAGCTACTCTTGAAAAGGCCGCTGTTTCTGGAAGGAATAACAGAGAGTGGCTTATGTAGGTCATGAGACCATATCACGGCTATGAGGGTGGGAATTGCAGAGGACACTTAAAGGCTACTAAATATCTTGAGACTCAAAAAACACATAGGTCTTTGTGTCTTTGCATGCCAAGAGAGGAGCACACACAACTGGAAAGAAGTTAAATATTGATTTAAACTGCTGAGATTCCTGCCTGAAGACCTATAGAAAAAACATTATTTTTCAACTCTGTATCAATCCCTTCCTTGTTAATGCAGAAAATGAAGACTAATTTTGAAGACATATGTCATAATTAATATCATATAAACCTCATGGGAGTTAACTAAAATGTCAGGTATAGGTCGATCCTGATTGACCTATACCCATCTGTTTACTTCATTGATCTATTATGCCATTGTGAAGGGCCTCTGAAACAAATATAATTTTCATTACCATAAATTTAAATCAGCCTCACACTCCCTTTTAAGATATGCATGCTCTGCATTTCATTAAGTTAGTGACTAAAATTATCATTAGTCTATTTATATAGTACTTTTGCCCCATGAGTGATAGCGAACTTAATGGCACCACCCTTCTATTCTCTTATCAAGCTCAGCTAGTACCTGCAATCAAACCCCCTACCAGAAACTTCCCCACTATTATGATCTAAAATCTAATCAAATTCCTCAGCATATCGGAAACCCCTATTGGCTTCATGATCAGCATAATGGAACACTGAATTCACTTCAGCCATTGAGATCCTAGCTCCGCTCAAACCCAATTCTACCAGGCTCCCCACGTACTCCCCCTGCTTCCATGGTGGCAACTCCCTTCTAGTCCTAGTAGATCTCTCTGCTACCTTGAACACTGTTGATCACCAACTCCTATTACGATGATTAAGTGATATAGGTGCTGAAGGCACAGTTCTCAAATGATTTCAATTTTTCCTGGACAACAGGATCCAGTCCATGGCATAGGCAAACAAATCATCCTTACACATAGACCTTACCTATGGAGTACCCTCAGGGTTCAGTGCTTCCCCAGATCCTTTTCAGTATTTACGTTTGTCCCATCTGTGACATCATTCTGTTTTTGAAGAGGCACCTATGATAGTATTTTCCTGAGGTCCAAATATGTTAGTACATCAGGCAGTAGGGATTCTGCAGGTAGAATTACAGGTTTTTTCACATAATGCATGTCAAAAGTGTGACTTTTGCGGTAACACGATCACGGGACAGGTGAGAAAGCATCCATTAGCACTCTATACAATGCATCACAGAATAACAACGAACTGCCAGTTAGATTATGTGGTTTATGCACCAATACGCCCGTGTTTGAAAACATACATAAGCTGTATGAAGAGACTAGATAGGGTTCTCTTGTTTGCATACTAAAAATAGTTCTCAAATTGTTGAACATTATTTAGATCATGGACATACTTTTCAAAATCTAAAGTGAAATGTAGTTGAACAAGTTTGGTTACCAACTAGAGGTGGAGACAGAAAATCCAAATCCTATTTTAGGGAGCAATACTGGATTTATAAATTAAACACACTGACACCATTTGGGCTAAATGAAGAAACAGAATGGCTTATGTTGATATAATGTTACAGTTTGCTGCTTATTGGTCGGTTTTACAGTCAGTCTTTTTGGATTGCTACATTTGCAGATCTGTTCTCCCTAATATATAGCACTTTTGTTTCTGTGTTGCTGCTGCCAACAATGCTATGCAAGTGAACGATGTGATAGAAGGATATTCATTTATGCCTGATGAAGATGGTGATCTTTGAAATGCTGCCCATGTAGGGTATAATGGTGGATAAGGCCATATTTAATGGACACCACACTAAAGAGAGGTCCATTAACTGCTATTAATCAAGTTTACTTAGGGAATAGCCACTGCTATTAATTGCATCAGTAGCATGGGATCTTCTTAGTGTTTGGGTAATTGCCAGGTTCTTGTGGCCTGGTTTGGCCTCTGTTGGAAACAGGATGCTGGGCTTGGTGGACCCGTGGTCTGACCCATCATGGCAATTTCTTATGTTCTTATAAAAAAAATCATAAACAAAATTTTTTTTATGACTTGCATGGTGGCTAACCATGAAAAAGTATATCATAGGTAGCCTTATGCGAGCAGTTCCCTTTATTTGAAAATATTTATTAGTGGATTTGACAGCATTTTTCTATATGGTTTAGGTGATCTTTATGGTTTAAAGATAAATTGTAACATACCTTCAGCATTGGCCTCTGTTGCGAGAAGGGCACCTTGTGTGTCATGTTTCTGGCTCCAGAGTTGACTTCTGGCACCAGTGAGAGATCTGGCATAGTCTCTAGTATCGTCTCTTTACCTCCTTCCGGTTTGGCCTCAGCCTCTCTTCACTTCATGGTTTTATAGGCCCAGCACTGATAATATCATTCTTCCTGCATACAAGCTTGCTCATTCTGTTGGGTGATGCCTGAGCAATGGGTTCTATACCTGCGTGTCCTGAGTCCTTGAGCTTTGGGTTCTTGCCTTACTTCAGTTACAACAGTGCTTGCCTTGATTTTTGCCCATTTACCGAATCTCGCCTTACCTGCTGCCTGTCTTGACCTCTGCCTACCTCAACCCCTGCTTGTGCTTTGGACTTTGCTCTTCTCTGGCCTAGTCATGACCTGTCATTGCTTGTTAGCTTAATGATGCCAGTCTGTTCGCGGACTTCACCTTCTCCTCCCGGCCCCAAGGGTTCACATGTTCATCTCTTCGAGCCAGAAGATACGCCTGAAACTCTCAGACACATCATCGACCCAGCCTGCATAACCCTTGCGATCACCAACACAGTCCCAGCCGGGAAGATGGTGGCCCCACGCCATCTCCGAGAACGCGTCCTCAGTTGGACTCATGACTCAAAGTTGGCCGGTCATCCCGGCTGGCTCGGACCCCTTGGATGTTAAGAAGACATTACTGGTGGTCCAACATGTTTAAGGACTCTCGCAATTATGTGGACTCCTCTCCCATCTGTGCACAAAAGAAACCTCTGACTGGCCACCCTTGGGGACTCCTCTAACCTCTACCGGCTCCCACTGAACCCTGGTCAAGCATCTCTATGGACTTCATCATCGATCTGCCTCCATCAAAGGGCAACACGATCATCTGGGTTATTATCTACCACTTTTCAAAAATGGCCCACTTTGTTCCATTACAGAACCTTCCTTCGGCTCCTGAACTGGCAAAACTCTTTCTGAATAATGTCTTCCACTTACATGGATTACCCAAGGAGATCGTTTCCGATGATGGGCCACAATTCACAGCTAAGTACTGGAAGTCTCCGTGTAGAAAATTTGATATCACTCTGAATCTGACTTCGGCCTACCACCCTCAAGTGAATGGTCAGGCTGAGAGGACAAACCGCTCTCTGAAGACATTCCTAAGATCTTACATCAATGATCAACAGGACAACTGGGTTGACCTCTTACCATGGTTCGAGTTATCCCACAATACCCACTTTGCCTCTGCCAGCAATGTCTCTCCCTTCTCCGTGGTATTCGTCCGCCAGCCACGCCTGCCTCTACCAGTGCCGCTTTCTGTACCATTGCCTGCATCCCAGTCCATGGCACAAACAATTCACCGTTTATGGAACCAGTTCAAGAAAAGACTAGGTTAGACTGCCGAGAAAGCTAAACGCTTCACTGATGTTCACCATCGCATGGCACCTCTGTTCCACCCAGGACAGAAAGTTTGGCTTAGCACAAAACATATTAAGCTATGTCTGCCCTCTCAATGATTGGCTCCTTGGTTCATTGGGCCATTTCCAATCATTCGACATATTGGAGCCGTCACATACCAGCTGCAGCTTCCCACATCCATGGGAATCCACAACACATGCCATGTTTCCTTGCTGAAACCATTAGTCCTAAACTGGCCTTCTCGTAGGTCTCCTACTCCTTCCCAGCTTACAGCTGAATGTGAGGACGTCCTCCAGGTAAAGGAGGTTCTGGACGTCCGGCGTAAAAGAGGTCATTGGGAATACCTCCTGTCATGGGAGGGCTTCGGTCCAGAAGAGAACTCCTGGGAGCCCTCCCACCACATATATGACAAAGACCTCCTCACAGAGTTCCACCCTACCCATCTTGACAAGCCCAGACCAGTAAGGGGGAGGCCTAGAAGGGGGAGTACTGTTGCGCTTCCAGGCCACATCTGCTCCATTGCCGGGCCTGCTCACTTCGCTGTCCCGTCTATAAGCTCCGGGCTTTCCTCTGCCGCAACCGCAGCTAGTTTGCGGCATCCCCTTCTCCCCCGCTCACCGTCTCCGACGCCGGCCTCACAGCAGAGCTCCTGTAGGGGCTCCGCATCTTCCTGCTCCTCGGCTCCGCCCCTAGGCATGCGCACAGCCGACATTGCCATATTTAAAGGCTTAAGCATGGGAAACCCGAACCCGGTGCTCCCTGATGACATCATGCAACCCAGGTATATAAGGCAAGGCCTGTTCCCCTGAATAGTGCCTTGGCAATCGGGTCGTACACTCTGGTGTCTCTAGTTTGTCTGTTCCTGAGTCTCTTGTTCCAGTGTCTCCTTTTCCAGGGTCTCCTGTTCCAGTGACTCCTGCGTCTCCTGCTCCAGCGTCTCCTGTGTCTCCTGTTCCAGTGTCTTCTGTTCATTCGTCTCTTCATCCCCGGTAGTACCCTTCAGACTGATCTCATGGTACTGACCTTTGCCTGTTCACTGACTACTCCTGATTGCTGCCTGGAACCGACCTCTGTCCATCCACTGACTACTCTTGATCGCTGCCTGGAATCGACCTCTGCCTGTCCACTGACTACTCTTGATCGCTGCCTGGAACCGACCTCTGTCCGTCCACTGACTACACTTGATCGCTGCCTGGAATCGACCTCTGCCTGTCCACTGACTACTCTTGATCGCTGCCTGCAACCGACCTCTGTCCGTCCACTGACTACTCTTGATCGCTGCCTAGAATCGACCTCTGCCTGCCCACTGACTACTCTTGATCGCTGCCTGGAATCGACCTCTACCTGCCCACTGACTACTCTTGATCGCTGCCTGATACTGACCTCTGTCCATCCACTGACTACTCTTGATCACTGCCTGGAATCGACCTCTGCCTGCCCACTGACTACTCGTGATCGCTGCCTGGAACCTGACCTCTGCCTGACCTGACTACTTCTGAATTGACTTCAGGTACTGACCCCTGCTTCGGCTGACCATTCTGAACTGTTACTCTGGCTTTTATCCTCACTTTCACTTGGACACTCTCTTCTGGCTTCCTGCAACCTTCAGGCTTTCTTGCTCTGACATTGACCGCACACCCTTGTTCGTGGTGGGCACTCCTTTATGCTTGCTCTCTAGGCGGCCCTGCAAGGCCCACCTAAGACCAGGCAGCCCAGGTAATCAAGGGCTCAACCTGAGGGAACCCCGGGTTGCTATAGGCGAAGCTCCACCTCCTGGTAGCAGGCGCTCTCCGGGTCCGACCGGAGGGCCGTACCAATCCTGCACCAGGGCAAGGATTCACCTCCAGTGCAATACCTTCTAGGGATGTGAATCGTTTTTTGACGATTTAAAATATCGTCCGATATATTTTAAATCGTCAAAAATCGTTAGAGCCGCGATACAATAACAATTCCCCCGATTTATCGTTAAAAAATCGTAAATCGGGGGAAGGGGGAGGGGAAGGGGGAGGGCGGGAAAACCGGCACACTAAAACAACCCTAAAACCCACCCCGACCCTTTAAAATAAATCCCCCACCCTCCCGAACCCCCCCAAAATGCCTCAAATTACCTGGGGTCCAGAGGAAGGGTCCCGGTGTGATCTTTTACTCTCGGACCTCCGTGCGTTGTAGAAATGGCGCCGGCGCTACCTTTGCCCTGTCATATGACAGGGCAAAGGTAGAGCCGGCGCCATTTTGTTTTTTTGTCCCCCGGCGCTACCTTTGCCCTGTCATATGACAGGTCAAAGGTAGCGCCGGCGCCATTTCTACAATGCACGGAGGTCCGAGAGTAAAAGATCACACCGGGACCCTTCCTCTGGACCCCAGGTAATTTAAGGCATTTTGGGGGGGTTCGGGAGGGTGGGGGATTTATTTTAAAGGGTCGGGTGGGTTTTAGGGTTGTTTTAGTGTGCCGGTTTTCCCGCCCTCCCCCCCCCACTGGACCCCAGGTAATTTAAGGCATTTTGGGGGGGTTCGGGAGGGTGGGGGATTTATTTTAAAGGGTCGGGGTGGGTTTTAGGGATGTTTTAGTGTGCCGGTTTTCGATTTACACGATTTACATGATTTACTCGATATTTAAAAAACCCAAACTGCGACGATCCGATTCCCTCCCCCTCCCAGCCGAAATTGATCGTTAAGACGATCGATCACACGATTCACATTTCTAATACCTTCCTTTTGTCCTCATAAGTTTCTCAGCACAAATCTTTAAAACAGATGCACTTACCCAGGCAAAATGGGGAATTTCTTTAAAGGTTAAGATTTATGCATGCAAAAGTCAATTTTACCCACACAAATCTACTGCAGCAAATGTAAATGTGTTGATCAAGGGTCTGATTTCCTAAACCTTTTCTCATAGACACAGAATGGGAGAAAAATCTTAGGGGATAATTTTCAAAAGGGTTTGCTTGCAAAAAAGTAGCATATATTATAGCAGTTTTCAAAAGCTCATTTATGCCCTTAAAGTGCACTTAATGCGGGTCAGACCTATTGACAATTAAATGGCATATATTGTAGCAATTTTAAAAGCCCATTTACATGGGTAACATATTTACACATGTAAAACCCAGTTTTAAGCATGTTAATGCTTTTGAAAATCAGGCTCTTGGGGTGAATTTTAAAACTGTTGCTCACGCTAAAAAGCCCATGTATGCAAGTATTTGGGTCATGCATGAGAACGCATATTTTAAAAGCCAGAAATAATGTGTGTATATAAGCATGCATGAGAAAGAAAACGTAGTGGAATCAGGATGGAGTTGCAAGCATTACAGGGCAGGGCCAAAGTTTGTGTGTGTAACTGTATTTTAAAACTGGCTACCACAGCGCACAGTGGCCTGTTAGCTGCATGTATTTACTGCTTCTCCTGAAGATGTGTAAGTCTGCAGAAATCGCTGTTTAGGCCTAACACGCCAGGGTGAGGGATTTAGGTCAACTTGGGGGAAGTGCAGAATGAAGAATCAGAGGGGTCTGAATGACCTCAAGATAGACTGGTGGACCAATTGGAAAACTGGCTTTGTCCTTAAATGTTTTAAAATCCACTTACCTGCACATGTTAAAGCCGACAATGTCTTGAATTACAGTTGTTCAAGTAATGTATTTATTTATTTATTTATTTGATGAGTTTTATATACCGTCATTCGGTAGAGCCATCATAACGGTTTACAAAGTGTGTATTTACTTAGTAGTTGATTAACAGTATAACAAAGTGAACATTTGACAGAAATTAAAAAATTCAAGTCCAGAAGTATTATTAAGATGAATGAGAAGGGTGTGAAGGTGTGAATAAGAAGGTGTAATGGCTTAAAATTAGGAGAACACATACATGTAGTAGGTATATTTTAAATCCTATGCACATAAATGCTCTTATGATTTAAAATTCCAGGTATGTTGGCTCACGCTTCCTTATATATGTGTATGGGCACCAGTGCAAGCTTTTTTTAAAGTTGCAGTCTTTGTGCATAAATCCATTTGAAAATTAGCCTCCTAGTATATCAGGCCGCAAGATGCTATTTTACCAACTGTATGGTTGTGAAGTTCCTGCCAGATGCAAGGTCCTTCCATACATCAAACATAAGCTGGGCTTCTGCAGAAAGTTTTCTCATCCCAAGTTGGACAGAGTTTTATTCCTTAGGCTTTTGCTCAAAATACAAAATGGTTACTAGTTTTCCCTTCATAGCTAATTTGGCCCTGTGATCCTCTGGCCACTGAAATGTCCGAAGCAATCTGCATCAGTACAGTGGAAAACAAGTAAGTGATGGTTTTGAGTTCCTCTGATAAACCTGTAAGTCTGGAAGCAAATAAATAAAAAGACAATTATGAATTTCTCTGTAAAACTGTAAATCTGGCAATGTCAATTCCAAATGTTTCTAAGCTTTTTTAAAACTCTATTAGAACATCTACTAACATATCATTCTCTGACATGGCTAGAGAGAGAATACAGACTGCTTCTTACACATGCTCAGACTTTACAGTTGGAGAGGATTAGAGTCACTTGATCCATAGACTATTT
Source organism: Rhinatrema bivittatum (assembly GCF_901001135.1). NCBI lineage: Eukaryota > Metazoa > Chordata > Amphibia > Gymnophiona > Rhinatrematidae > Rhinatrema > Rhinatrema bivittatum. The sequence goes on along the minus strand of NW_021821051.1, from coordinate 18,713 downwards.
GAAAAGATACTGCACCATGATTTGTTTTCTCTGTGGTTTCCTTACCAATTTGTCCTGCCTCAGCTCTGACGAGGCTGTGAGTTCACACAGGCTAGAGATGTTTGCTTTAGTTATTAGTTGTTTTTTTATCTCAGCAGTACACAGTCATAGACTTCAATGGGCCATAGAAATTTATGGGAAATGTAAATGAATGAGACAAATAATTATTTGTTTTATTCATGGGATCCCTCCATTTGTTTTGGGGTTTCGAATGAAACAAATATGGGCTTATTTGTTTTGTTTTACCCATTCCTTTCAAACAAATGTTTAACCCTAGTGTCCATCTCATTATGAAAAGTGGGAAGAGGAAGACAAGAGACTCTTACAACCACAAACCAAGAGAAAAAAAAGAGGCCTGTCCTATTCTTCAGTAATGATGATCTCTGTTGCTATAGACAAATTATTCTGTAAGGTCTGGGGTAACCTGCACAGAGGGACCATGGTTTGAACCCACCATTTACCATGTTACACATGCCCATGTTCACTCAGCACTGATTTCCATAAACAGAATATTTATTTGTCTTAAACTCTTTTATGCACTGGTGATACATTATTAATTCAGGTCTTCCAGGTTGCTAAGATTTGCATTTCACAAAGCTGTGCACTAACTCTTAGCGAAAATTCTGATCTCCAGTATTTTCCATGATCAATTCCCATATATGAATTATAAGAAGGAGCTTCATTAGGGCAACTTCTTGCCTTGCTCAATTTGTGTTAACCAGATGAAGTTTTCAACACTTTTGAAATTTAGTCACTGATGTTTTAAGTTAGTGCAATGAAAAGGTATCGCTTACAATTTGTTCGTCCTTGTTTCTAAAAAGATGCCAAGAAAAGTAGCAAAATATGCATGCTTCAAGTTGATTTCATGCTACAGTTCATTGGAGAGTAAAAGTTTTTAAACCATTAAAAGAAAAGTTTGGTCTTTCCTTTCCCTCTAAATCTTATTTTCAGCTCTACCAAATTACTAGATGTGTTGCTGTCTGAAGCAGTCTGCTACTTACTTAATAGCTATAGACAAGCCTGACAGCATAAATTTTTAAAATATTGATTTGCTTGCTCCTTTACTTCAGGCATCCTCACGGTTTCTGAAATGGCGCTTCTAGGCGTGGTTTATCATTAACTACACAAAAGGGGAACTGTTAACCTTTCTCTCTATAATGTACAGTGTTAAGTTCTTAGGTGAATGGAAACCAGCAAGAAGGGAAATGTAGGAATTAATTTTGTGTTGTACAAGATCCACAACTGAACTCTCCCAATCCTGGGTTGACTAACCAAGTGCAGTGTGAGCCTCAAGCTCAAGTGGAGCAAAAGCAATGGATGCGTTGATCTTGTTTAACTCTTCTTTGACTATCTATGGTTCTTCTGGCTTCTGGCTAGACCTTCTGATTAATATAATAATAATAATACTCACCCAGTCCCATGAGAATCTCTCCGGGCAAAGGGAGTCAGAAACGTGTTTGCAAGGTATATTCTTTCAGAAACTCAAGTTAAAAACAATGAATCTGCCTTCTCTAAGTATGTGATTGATAAAATGGAAGAAATCCTAGAATAATTATAGTAACTTTTTGTTTTTTTCTTTCAAACCTTCCTGATGCCCGAGGTATGTAATAGCATAATGCATAAAATAAAATAGAGAATGGTTAATGAATGAAATTTAAAACCATGTCTAGCTCAAAGTGCTGCTCGTGAATTGGAGTTAGCTTGCAGCTCTGTAGGTGGCAATAACTCATCACGAGACCTAAATGAGCATTACCGTATTTCAGTCTTCCCTAGAACAAGCCTGAAATGCATTTCACTATGGAGTAGAATATTTTCACTTGGATCCAGCCAGCTAATGAGTTAGCAGGCAAGATCTGGGGGTGGAGGGGGCAGAAATATTTCCCCTGCAAAGCCGCTGTATGATTAGATTTTGACTGCTCAATTTACTGTACAGACAGAGATGGGAGGAACTTAACCATTAGGTGCAAATTTATGGCTGAAATTTTACCTACATCTAGCCCACTATAGAATACCTTCTAGACTGCCTGTTGTGATTCTGCTTGTGAGCTGCCCCACAAGTGTCCTCCTACCTTCTTCCAGCAGCCCTGTGCGCCACTGCTGGGTTGCCCGCGGTCCGGAGACCGCCACTGTCAACTTCTGCATGGCAGGCCTTGCCGCCGTGCTTCCTCTCTGCCCAGATGCCGCCATCCCTTACATGGCAGGAGGCCGCTCCCAACGTCCTCTTCACCCCGGTAGGGAGCCGTGGAATTTGGCCTCTTCTTCTGCGGCTTGGAGCTGTCGCCCACGCTGTCCTCGATAGGCCTGAGGCCTGCTCCGCAGTGGCAGGGACGCTGCCTCGCTCTGCCTCCCATGTCGGCTGTGCTCCTCTCTTCAGCATTACCTGCCACTGTCCGTGGTCCTGCAGACTTCCTCTTCCTGCCTTCTAGGGGCAGGCCCGTGTCTTCTCTCAAGAGTTAAAGGGAAGAAGGGAGTGGTCGCTCTGGCTCCACCTGTAAACTCCTCCCTGGGCGTCGTCTCCTTAGCCCTACAAAAGGGCTCCTCCGTTACTTCCAACTTGCCTTCACAAGGAGTAAGTTCATCCTAGGACTTCCTGCCTTCCGTTCCTGCTCGGCTTCCTTCTTCATGGGATCCCTCTTCATTCGTTGTTCCTGGTCTCTTTGCTGGATGTCCCTCATCATTGTTCCTGGCCTCTCGTCTCATCTCATCTCGTCTCCAAGTTCTGATGTGTCCTGATGTTTTCAAGTCTATGTTCCTGATGTGTCCTCATGTTCTTCATGGATGTCCTGATATCTTCATCCATGTTGTTGAGGTTCCTGAGGTTCCGTTTTCCCATCCCTCATGGTCCTTGACCAGCCCGGCTGGGCTGAATAGGACACATAGTGGTCTAGTGGTCTGCGACCATCCCCGCTGGGATGTGTAGGGCGCTGGCGGGATTCCTCCATCTCACGGAACCGAAGATCCTCCTCCTGATGTTCTCATCTCGTTCCGGGTTCCGGATTGAACCCTAGTGGCCATCTTCAGCCCAACCTCAGTACTCCTCTGTTGTGTCTTCCATGCCAGGTCGGAGGTTCCGTTCTCCATCTACAGACCTGTCAGGTGTGTCGATCATGCTGGGTCCTGAGGCTCCATCCAGAACGTTGCTGCTGGGAGTTGTCCAGATGCCTTCTGCCCAGATGATCGTCTGCTGCTCCTGGATTCCTTGTGGGCTGTCGTCCATCCTGTGCTCATTGCTTCTTTTCAGTGAGTATCTGCCAGCGACGGGAGGCCTCTGCTCTCCTGGTGTCCCAGACTTTTATCTTGTCTGCTTTTAACCTGTCCTAGTCATCGTCACTCTCTAATGTGTCTTTGTCAGCTCTGCTATCATCAGCATCCATGGTCCAGTCCTCAACCACCTCTGCCTCATGTCAGGCCTGCCGTCTCTGCTGTTACCCAGCGGCAGGTCTGAAAGGGCTTGGAGTGGTCGGAGGACTACTCAGAGGCCAACCATGTGTGGTTGGTCTCACTGAGGCTGCGCAGGTCAGCAGGGGCTTGGTGTCCACTCCAACCCAGATGAGGACTCGTCTCGACGCAAGGGCACACACTCCTCATCCCGCACTGGGGAGTGCCCACTAGCGCTCCCTTCCATCGAAGTGCAACACTGCCATTTAACAACTTTTTTGAATAGCAGTGTGTGTGGGATTGTAAGCTTAGCCCCTGAAGGAGTATTTCAGGGGTTAACTCTACTTCCCTTTTCTCCTTACACTGGAGGCTGCAGAAATTGTGCAAGCTCCATCCTGCCGCTATTCTGAGACAGGAACCTGTCTCATAAACAACCTGCTCCAGACAGCTTGCCCCAGGAATAGATCTCACTGTGTCAAACCAAAACTGCTTGGTGCCTACTTCCTCACACATAGTCAGCTAGTTTAACACAGCTTAATTAAACTGTCTCAATGTCCAGCTTGTGAACCTTTACCCTCCTGGCCTGCTAGCTTACGCGTAGTCAGCACAAAGGCCAGGAAGGACATTTATGGAATGTCGCTTAAACATCCAATGTATGATGTATGTGCAAAGACCAATGATGTTATGACAAATCTGCATGCCATGCTTTATGATGGAAATTGTGAACAATAAAAGGGAGCCCCGGGGAAGAAAGAGGAGAGGTGACCTTCCCGGGGACTCGTTTCACCACGAGTCCTCCCTGATGTGTCTTTATCACTGCTACATCTGGTGAGCCCGACGTGATTTAAGTCTTGATCCAAGGAGTGACCCGAGACGTGACAACTCCCTGCTCATTCGGCTGGACAAAAGCCAAGGTGCGCACCGTATTCAGCAGACCTGCTCTTGGAAGTGTAAGTATTTTTTAAGTTTTTTTTTCTCAGTAAGTCTGTTCCCAAACATTCGTGAGCATGGGAGGTAAAATTTCAGTTCAGCAGCAAACGCATGTGGAAGAGCTGAGGAAAATTGTGAAGAATCATTATTTCGTCACCAAGGGTGAAATAGCACATATCAAATTGGGGGACATGGAAAAATTGATAAAAGAAATAGCTTGCCGTTGTCCCTGGTACCCGGAATCTGGAACCCTGAATGTTGATCATTGGGTGCAGATAGGTAATAGCCTTCATACATCTCCACGAGCTCCTATAAGGCAGTTATTGCTTTGGCAAAAATGTACAGAGGCTCTAGAACACATCAGGACTAAAAATCTTAAGGCACCACTTCCAGTTCATGCGTCCTTAGACACAGACAGTAAAGAAGCAGACAGACTGCCTGTCAGCACAGCTACTACACACACTCCTCCACCACCACATCTGCAAAATCCCTCAGGAACAACAACTTCGCTGTATCCTCAGCTTCCCATGCCAGAACCCGTGACATAGCCCATTCAGACCTCCCAGCCTTATTCAGAAAAACAGCCCATAAGCACAATCGAGCCACAACTTGGCCCGTGCGGTACTGTTCGAATGAGTTTTCTCCAGGAACAACAAAAGGGTAACCTTACAGGGGAAGAACTGTTAGAAGGACTTCAAGCCTTTCCCATCACAGAAAGGATCAATGATATGGGTGGGAGAGAAATGAATTGGTCCGCCCTTCCCTATAGTGTTCTCAGGGAACTCCGCACAAGCATCAAGGAGACAGGTTTCCACTCCTCTTACACCTGAGGGCTGCTTGAGGCAATGTCTAATGGCTATAAATTAGTTCCCCAAGATTGGAAAGACTTGTCCCGTATGCTCCTCACCCCGGCTCAGTATGTAGTATGGGAATCTGAGTACCAAAGAGAAGCATTGATAGCAGGAACCACTTCAGGTGGCACCTACTTACCAGAGCAGCTATTTGGATCAGGTCAATTTGCCACCATAGAACAGCAAGCAATTGGCATACCAGCGGTCGCCTATCCAGCAATTATCCGCTGTGTAAACAAAGCCTTTAAAAAGGTCCCTGAATCTGGAAAGGTCACAAAGTCATTTATAATGACCCGACAAACAGCGACAGAGCCCTACACACAATTTGTTGATCGCTTACAGGAAGCCATTAGGTGACAGGTAGATAATCCAGAAGCGAGCATAGAGCTCCTGCTAAAGTTAGCTTTTGAAAATGCAAATGCTGACTGCCGTAAGGTTTTGCAGTCCATAGTTGGCAGACCTGATTACAACCTAGCAGACATGCTTAAGGCTTGTGCAGATGTGGGCACCCATGCTTTTCAGATGGATGCCCTCGCTGTTGCCCTACAGAAAGGTCAATTTCACAATTCCAAAGGCACATGTTTTAACTGTAAGAAACCAGGCCACTTTAAACAGCATTGTCGTGCCCCAGGTGGCGGGGCGTATAAAGGAACCGATTCTGCAGGGGTCTCTAGGTCACGACCAAAAACTGTGTGCCCATAATGTAAGAAAGGATTCCACTGGGCAAATCAATGCCGAAGTACCAGTCAGGGAAACTAGACTCCAGGCCAGTGACAAGCCCCAGCCCAATTGTCGCAGCCCCTAAGATCCAGGCGCAATCTACCACAGCGGAAGTCATTGGCAGTGCCGGCATAGATCTTATTAATCAAGACACAAAATTTGTTGCATTCCCAGGGCAGGTCACTCTGATGCCCTCTCAGCTCACAGGCCCTCTGCCTGAACAAACTGTCGGGCTGATTCTACCCCGGTCCACTGCAAGCAAGGCAGGGATCTATGTCATTCCAGGGGTTGTAGATTCTGATTATGAAGGTACTATTATGATCCAATTTGAAACCAAATCCTCCCTCACATTGCACAAAGGGGACTCCTGGGCACAGCTAGTCATGGTCCCCTGTGTCTTGCCCGAAGGAGAACAACAGACTGCCAGAGGCTCCAGTGGCTTCGGATCTACCCGAGCCCCAGCACTGCATCCTAGCATTTTAGCAGTGACTCAGGCAATCAGAAAAGAGAAACCAAAAAGAACCTATTTGCTAGACGGTAAGCCCTTTGAAGGCATTTTAGATTCAGGAGCTGATGTCTCAGTCATAACCACAGATAACTGGCCCACCGATTGGCCGACCGTGGACTCCCCCTCGGTGTGGGGGGTGGGAGGGAGACAGCTGGCCCGCCGCAGTGCTCGCTGGCTCACGGTATCAAATCCCTCCGGCTCAGGCACAGCAAACTTAAAACCAGTAATCCTTCCCATTCATATCAATCTATGGGGACGAGATCTAATGAGTCAGTTTCAAGCCCGAATTGTACTAGAAGATTACCGTCTACTCTTTCGCATTCTATCCTCCCTTGGAGTTCAGGACTCTGTTCTAACTTTGCTCTACTCTTACCTCTTCCATTGTACTTTTAGTGTATCCTCTTTATACATAATAATATTATTAGTATGCATTGAATTTGATAATAGTACTTGTGCAAAACACATCAAGCAGTTCACACTGTAAACAAATTACATAATCAGCAAAATTTACATAACGTAAAAATTTAACATAATGTACAAAGAAATAAACTAGTAGAGAACCAAAGTAGTTCAATCCATGAATCTAACAAAATGTTTCTATAAGCCATAGCCTGAAAACAAAAATACACCAGCAAAAAAAAAAAAAAAAGGCTCTGTAGCACAGGAATTATAAAATCACCACTGTAACAGCAAGCTATTGAGCCATGGCCTCACAGTTTCCCTAAATGTAACATAACTAAACTTGGAATGAATATTAAATAGTAACAGGTTCCAAAGCTTGGTAGGTACAAGTGGTGTGCGAGTTGATCCAATCTGGTAGTGGAGAGCAAAGAAATAACTAACGATTCTTGTTTCTAAGACCACAAAGCTCTACTAGGAATATAAAGGACTTTGATATTTGACCGATAGTTTGTGAGACCCCCTAGGCAGTGCATGAAAGGTCAAGCAGAGAATCTTGAATTTGATTCTCCACAGGATGAGAAGCCAATGCAGTTTCTGAGCCACACAATTCATGTGAACAAGTTTTTTAACCCATAAATCAACTTAGTCTCAGTATTCAGTAAAAATTGTAAGCAGTTGGTCTGCGTAAGTGGAAGACTCTGATACAACAAATTACAATAATGGAAGCAAGATAGAACAAAGTAAGGAAATACTGTATCTAAGTTCTTATTACCTTCGGAATTCTCCATCCCTGCTATGCCATTATCACCTGGTTTGCCTAAGGGCTCTGTCTTAGGACCTCTTCTTTTGTCTCTCTCTCTACACTTGGTGGATTGAGCTAGTCCCATAGCTTTCATTACCATCCTTATTCTGCAGACTTATCTTGTCTGTGTGTCTTGACTAGACTATAAGTTCCACAGAGCAGGTACTGTCCTTAATTTGTATCTGAATAGTGGGTTATCCAGATACAGAGCTGGGTTTGTTTTCATTTACATTGTTCAGTCCTATATATAGGACTGAAGGGAGGAATTTATATATATATATATCAGGGTGATTAAGACCAGATATAAAAGTCATAAGCTACAGAGTGCATTTCAGGACCTATTTCCCAAATTTAAGATGGGGTCTGTGGCTTCAGTGCTATCTTGGTTAATGGAAAATCCCTTCTGAACTCAGAACACCTGAGCTAGAGAAAACTCAATTACTAAGGAGCAGTCAACAATTAAGATGGCACATAAGATCAGAGTCCCAATATAGGAGGGAGGGAGAAAAAGGACAAGCTGAAGGAGGCTTTGCAATGAAGGAAAATGGAATTGTGTTTGGGGAAAGCAGGAAGATAAATTAGATAAATTATACCTTTGCAAGGGCTGAATTCAATGTTCAGTTCCAGATGGGTTAAGGAGGTTAGCTTTTTCCCAGATAGGTAGCACTCTATAAATTCTAAAAAATCTAACCACCCAGAGGGTTTTAAAGGCAATGATTTCTTTTCTCTCTTTCTTCAAATGCATTGTTGTTTTTCTTTTAATGAAACATTTCTGAAAGGTCTATTTCCTACCTTTTTTTTAGAAATAAAAAATAAACTGTTTAAAAAATAGAATCTATTTCTTTGACTTCCTGACTCTCTAATTTGCCATTTCAGAAAAGGTAACTTACCACATAATTCTCTTCCTTATTCCAAGCACTGCCATGTTGGCAAAATTTCATGGAAAATATTTCATTAGACACTAGCAATAATACACAGTTTTTTAAAAGATGTAAGGCATTTAAGGGCTTTATCCTGCAAAATAATGACAATAGGATATCTTTTGCACTGCTATTCATCACAAAACGTTTGCAAGTCTAGGGTTTATTCTGGACTGTTCGCTGCTCTAATACTTAGGGCCTGATTTTCAAATACATTTACATGCTTGTAACTGGGATTTACACGTGTAAATGCACTTTATCTGTGTAAGTGAGCTTTTGAAATTGCTACAATATATGCCATTGAATTGTCCATAGGATTTACTTGCATTAAATTCACTTAACACAGGTAAATGGTTTTTGAAAATTGGTAAGATAGTTTATTTCAAATGCATTGTGAGAAAGTTACATCTTCCCTCCTCCTACCTTAATATCCCATTCATAATTCTACCCCAGCTTCAATATTACCAGTTCAACTCTCCAATTGTATCCTCTAGATTTTCCTTCATGTATCTCTTGTCTATTCTCTTTTCTTATTTTTTTTTTATTCCTGCCCTCACCATCTATTAAGGGTGTCCTCCAATAATCTTACCACTCTAGTAAGAGTTTCAGCTGTCTCTCTTCTTCATATTGCCTCCTTCACCTTTCTTTCTATTATGTCATTCTTCAGTGTTGAATCCAGTGCCAATAATATTTTGCCTTGGTTTCTTAGTATGATTGCTTTCTGAGTGCTAAAATGGTGCAGGATCATTGAACATGAGACTTAGGGACCTAAATATGCACTCCCATTCTAGAGAGAGATTTAAATATCTCAAAGGTATAGATCAGTCATAAGAAAAACCATTTTCAGAGGAAAGAATGCTGTAGAACAAGAGGTCAGGGTATGTGGCTCCAGAACAACACAGTAGACTGAGGCAGTATCCCATAACAAAAGCTAAATTTGACCAGACAACAACAAACATCTCTGCAGGATATTGCAATGCATGTTGAAATGTTTGTCATTGGCTTTATTGTAGACTTGTGTCTGGTCAAGTTAAATTAAGTTATGGGATAGTGCCGCTTGAGACATCTTTAAAAATAATTCCATCTAACCCTGTCTGTTGCATGATAAAAAAAAAAAAAAATGGAATCGAAGCCCAATTAGAAATAATCCAATAGGCAAAATACAATAAATCAGTTTAGATGGATCACCCAGAATACTAATTAAATAAGGGGGAAAATGGAAGCACACACATTGTCTTCTGATCCTCTTGTTAGATGCTTTGTGGATACAATGATTAGGATAACCATGGGACGCACACCTATCGGCCATTGCTTTCACTTGTATCTTACATTCCAAAACCTTGGAGCAGATGTGGCACAACTGAAAAAAATGAACTAACCAGTGAATTTTGCTTGAACGACTTAGGATGACAGCTCTAGAAATGCAATAAATTGTTGCAATCAGTTTCCTTATGAAACAAAGTGGTAAAAAAATTCGAATGCTGCCTTTGTCATGGACATACTTAAGAAAAATATGTTTGTTTTTTTCTAAATATGCTAAAGAAATCCTTAAATTGGAATCACAACCATTCAGCCGTGTATGAAAATCCAAAACTTGCTGTTTGGATCCACTCCAAAGGATGAAAACATCCTCAATATAATGTTCCCACAAAATCAGACGAAATCTAAATGGTGAGTCAGAGAGATATGTAGAGTCAAACCTCTTCACATATAAATTCACTACATCTGGGGTCAGAGCTGCTCCCATTACCATGTAAAAAGTAACACCCTTCAAAACTGAAAAAGTGCTTAAATAGATCTTATTCAGCCAACTTACATATATAATAACAGGGGGTCTTAACAAGGCAACATTTTCTAATGTAGTAAGGATAGAAGACTTCGATGTAGTAGCCACAAATGCCATCCCATTAATATTATCCACATGCTCCAAAAACTTAATCATGTGAATAGAGTGATTCACATGTGAGGTGCTTTTCAACTTTGCATGTTTCATTGATGAGGTTTTCATCATATAGTCTGGATCCATACAGAAATTGTTGCCCTTTTCTACATGTTTGAATGATGATTGTGATCATTAGGATTTTTTTTTTTTTTTTTTTTTTTTTAGAATACGCAAGAAAAAAAAAACATTTTTATTGGAATATTTCCATTACAAAGACAGCATGCAGACTTTTTTTTTTCCACCTTGTTCTTTAGGCAAACTGATCTTCATTTTTGTTTTTTTAGTTCTCAAGCTGCCATTCCACCTCATTTGAGCAAAATATTATCTTATTTTCATTTCCTGTAATTCTACTGCTTAATCTCTTGATACTGACATCTGCCCAGTTCAAGTCCCGGAGTTCCTGACAGTGCTCACCTCCCTCCCTTGGTTAAGGAAACATCTTGCAGGTGGCTATGTTCTGAGATTGGCAGCTGGGATATGTCCTTAGTAGTGTAATAGGATAACTGGATGGGTCAGATAGTCTTTTTTTTTTTTTTTTGCTGTAGTTTCCTGCCCTATGTTATTATGTTCACTAAAGGATGAAGTGTCATCTTTTGCTGTTGAACATAGCTATGATGCTGTCATAGTCCAGAGATAAAAGTGACAGATTGTTGAGGTGGCTGGTGAGCACTGAGCCCCTTGTTGCTGTTTTCATCCAGTCTATTTATTTAGGTATATTTCGTATTTGATTGCCCGCTTTACATCATAGACCCCCAAAGCTGGTTACAACAAAAACAAAAATACAAACACAGCAATTTTACAAAAACACCCTTTTGCATAGATCAAATAAGACAAATAAACCCCAATAACCCCACCTCACCTCACCTCACTCTCCCTCTTTCCCCCTGCCACCTCATCCAAACCCGCTTCCTACTAACCCCTTGTTCATATCTCTTCCATTCCTTAAACCTCCCACCAGCCACTACCTCAGGTTGTCAGCAACAATGAAACAATTCAGATATAAACAGCTAAACTCTAGTTGTAACTTCAGACCAGCAATTCTGTGATCCAAGGGCCCCCTGCACTGTGAAAGGTTCACCCTCCCCTTGAAAGCTAGCCAAAAACCTGCTTAAACAACAAGGTCTGCTCCTTGCAATACCAAAGAGCAATTCCGCAATGCAGGTTGTCATTGTTAATCTGTGCTCTTACAATGGAATTGGTATTAGGGAAAATGTCTACAGTGCAGTTGTCTGGCACTTGAAGTAGTGACTAGAGATGTGATTCGGAACCAGAATCTGATCGGTTCCAGTTCCGATTCAAATCTTAACATTTTTATCGTCCGGCCCGATTGGGTTTTGTTTATCGGCTGCGCTCGATCCAATAAACAAAAAACCTACCCCGACCCTTAAAAACCGACCCCTTAGCTTCCCCCACCCTCCCGACCCCCCCAAAAACCGTTTTAAAATTACCTGGTGGTCCCGTGGGGGTGCGGGGAGTGATCTCCCGCTCTAAGGCCATCGACTGCGCTAACAAAAATGGCGCCGATGGCCCTTTGCCCTTACCATGTGACAGGGTATCCGTGCCATTGGCCGGCCCCTGTCACATGGTAGGAGCACAGGATGGCCGGTGCCATCTTTAAAAATGGCGTGGCCATCCAGTGCTCCTAACATGTGACAGGGGCCAGCCAATGGCATGGATACCCTGTCACATGGTAAGGGCAAAGGGCCATCGGTGCCATTTTTATTAGTGGCAGTCGATGGCCTGAGAGCGGGAGATCGCTCCCCGTGCCCCCACTGGACCACCAGGTAATTTTAAAACATTTCTTCGGGGGTCGGGAGGGTGGGGGAAGCTAAGGGGTCGATTTTTAAATGGTCGGTGGGTTTTTTTTTTATTGGGCCATCGGCGACATTTTTATTAGTGGCATCAAAATGGCGCCGATGGTCCAAGAGTGGGAGATCTGTCCCGGGGCTTCCACTGGACCACCAGATACTCGTAAAAAGTTTTGGGGGGGTTCGGGAGGGTGGGGGAAGGTAAGGGTTTAGTTTTAAAGGTCGGGGTGGGTTTAGGGGTTGTTTTGGTGTGCCGGTTTTCCCGCCCTCCCCCAAAATCCCTGATTTACGATTTTTCACGATAAATCGGGGGAATTTCTATTGTATCGCGCACTCTAACGATTTTTGACAATTTAAAAAATATCGGATGATTTTTTAAATCGTCAAAAAATGATTCACATCCCTAGTAGCGCCAGATACTTTTTACCCTCAGCAGCTTTGTACTTTAGCTGCTGTACAAGTGCAGTAACCTCAGCCTTTGCTGCCCTGATGCCATACAAAGTGCATGGAAGTTGTAGATTTTCCCTTCGGCCAAAGGTATATAGGAAGCAGAAGCTTTATAAATGATAAATAGTAGTAGTAGTAGTAGTAGTAACATATTGCCCTGAAAATTATTATTCAATTCAGATAACCAACAGTCAATAATCTTATTCCACAGACCTCTCAAGTCTTCACTGCTTTGCACTTTGGAGAATTTGCCCACGGTATAGAAAATAAGCATATCATCAGCCCTTTTAGGTAGCTTTCTCTTTCAAAATGAAGACACATCCTAGTTTTCAATACTAATACTTTGAATGAGCTCCTCTGTTGATCTGAGAACTTTGCCCATTGCTTGATGTGTTGTCCCTGAATTGAGCAAAATTTTCTTTTGGACATTTTGTTAGATTAATGCAACCCAAAATCGACAAGGTGGCCCTCTGCAATCCTTTTGTAGCACAAACTCTAATTTCAAATAATTTTCCTAACAGATATTTGCTAGAAATAAAAATTCCTTTATTGGTAGTTGATGGAAAGGAGATTGGAATTGGAATTCTGTCTGCCCAGCACATTCTGAAAATTCAGCAAGTACTTCAAATAACATGAAAAAGCATCTGAATTTTTCTCATGGAGCTAGATTTCCAGCTCCACCCTGTGTCTGTCAATAGTTCACGTTTGAGACATTGATCAGGGTACCGTTGCTTCTGCATTTAAAAAAAAAAAAACAAGCATGCCTGTATGCTCCTGTCGTGAAAGTGTGCAAGACGTTCTGGATGTCAGAAAAGATGGGAATGCCAGGGCATGTGTTGGATGCTGTGCTGAAAAACAGAATAAGGGCGACGAGAGTTTTACTGCTCAGGAAAAACACGTTTTGAAATCACATGAGCACCCACTTTGTTTCTTGACACTACAGATGCTGCATCACAGCTGAAACCAACTCAACATCTAATTAGAGCACTTCAGGTATTTTTTTTAATCATTTTTACAGAAATTTCATTTGCAATCATATCAACAGTGTCAACAAATCTAACTGCTTTTTCCTTTATTACCTTCTTGTGTAGGTATCTGATTCACACTGCAACAAGCTCATGCTTTGACAGATCTTTACATTCATTGTTCAGATTTCCATAGAATTAACGGTTAACTATATATATAAAAGAAAATACGGCAGTTTCCCCAAAAACATATGATGTGGGGATAACCAACTAGATACAGTCTAATTATTAATAAAATTGAACCCCATTAAGTATCCTTATTAGTCCATTATATGCCTAATTGAGCAAATTTACAAAAAAAAAAAAAAAAAGAATTAAAAGATACTCATGCTCTAATCACAGATTAAGAAATGTCCAAAATAAGAGTATCCATTCCTTCTTAATGAAATGCCTTATAAAAAAATCTTCAAATGGCATTATTCCATAGACAAAACAGACACTTGTTGCCTTACAGGACTTCTGATATCGCCCAAAATTTTACAGACGCCAACGGGAATACAAAGCACACTTTAATCCAAAGCCAGAACTATCATGGACACAACAAGGCCCTTGTTCTACCTGAACAAGGCTTCCTCAGGGGATGTTTGTGATGGTGGTCTGTTTAGCAAATTTGTGTATAATCCACTGCCGTTAGCGTGGTTCGTTATTTACATGATTTACCAGAAATGTCCTCTAAAACAAATATAAACAACATCTTACAGAATGTTTAAATCAATAAATGCATTTGCACACATTCAGTCATCAAAAATTACTTCGTTATACTTTTCCTCTAATTAAAACACATTCATCATCAAATCAGCACTTCTGACAGTAAGTTGATAACTAAAAAAATTGTGGATAGGAGGGCAAGCACACCAGGTATTCAAGTGATAAGAAAAGTGTACTGGAAAAATTATTGTGAATGGTCTATAAATCAGCAGTGAGCTAATAGAGCAAATAACAAGATACAATCTTCCTTGGAGAAGATTTTTTGAACTCAGTCCCCCTGACACGAGCCTATATTTCGCATAGGCTGCATTGGAAGGGACGGCTTACATTTTTGCATGATCAAAGTGTGTTTAAACAAAGATTCATATCAGAGAAGTAAATAAATATGATGCCATGCACACCAGATAAATCAAGGCAAATGAAGATTGCAAATAGTAGGTTCAACGATTTTATGTATTTAAATCCATATAAAGAAAGCTGTATAATTGGGAGCTTTATTGACATTCAAAGATACAGTACTTGTACTGCTATGTACACTTCTCCAAGGAAGATTGCATCTTGTTATTTGCTCTGATTTTTTATTGCTGATTTATGGACCATTCACAATCATTTTTGCAGCACACTTTTCTTATCAATTGGTAAGCTGATAACTGCCTTGACTGATGCCTGAGTCTACTAAGTCTAATGAGAAGGTCTGTTCTGTTTATTTCCCACTACAGGGGTTACACAATTCATACAATTTAAGCTGAAACTATGGTTAGTGATTCACATTGACTACGTAAGTCCATTTCATGGCCATAGCTTCCTTCTGTGATGGAATCTTATTTAAGGTAGTGCAAGGTGATCGCAATATCCTGACCATCATTTGTGGCAATAATTACAGCATTTTGATCGCTGCTTTCTGTCACATGATAGGAGCACTGAATGGCTGGCGCCATCTTTAAAAATGGCGCGGCCATCCAGTGCTCCTACCATGTGACAGAGGCCGGCCAATGGCCATGGATACCCTGTCACCTGGTAAGGGCAAAGGGCCATCGGCGCCATTTTTATTAGTGGCAGTCGATGGCCTGAGAGCGGGAGATCGCTCCCCGTACCCCCACTGGACCACCAGGTAATTTTAAAACATTTTTTGGGGGGTCGGGAGGGTGGGGGAAGCTAAGGGGTCGATTTTTAAAGGGTCGGTGAGTTTTTTTTTATCGGGCCATCGGTGCCATTTTTATTAGTGGCATCAAAATGGCACCGATGGCCCGAGAGTGGGAGATCTGTCCCGGGACTTCCACTGGACCACCAGATACTCGTAAAAGTTTTGGGGGGGGGGTTCGGGAGGGTGGGGGAAGGTAAGGGTTTAGTTTTAAAGGTCGGGGTGGGTTTAGGGGTTGTTTTGGTGTGCCGGTTTTCCCGCCCTCCCCCCAAATCCCCGATTTACGATTTTTCACGAAAAATCGGGGGAATTTCTATTGTATTGCGCACTCTAACGAGTTTTGACAATTTTAAAAAATATCGGATGATTTTTTAAATCGTCAAAAAATGATTCACATCCCTAGTAGCGCCAGATAAATTTTTACCCTCAGCAGCTTTGTACTTTAGCTGCTGTACAAGTGCAGTAACCTCAGCCTTTGCTGCCCTGATGCCATACAAGTGCATGGAAGTGTAGATTTCCCTTCGGCCAAAGGTATATAGGAAGCAGAAGCTTTATAAATGATAAATAGTAGTAGTTAGTAGTAGTAGAACATAGGCATTGCCCTGAAAATTATTATTCAATTCAGATAACCAACAGTCAATAATCTTATTCCACAGACCTCTCAAGTCTTCAACTGCTTTGCACTTTGGGAATTTGCCCACGGTATAGAAAATAAGCATATCATCAGCCCTTTTAGGTAGCTTTCTCTTTCAAAATGAAGACACATCCCAATTTCAATACCAATACTTTTGAATGAGCTCCTCTGTTGATCTGAGAACTTTTGCCCATTGCTTGATGTGTTGTCCCTGAATTGAGCAAAATTTTCTTTGGACATTTTGTTAGATTAATGCAACCCAAAATCGACAAGGTGGCCCTCTGCAATCCTTTTGTAGCACAAATTCTAATTTCAAATAATTTTCCTAACAGATATTTGTCAGAAATAAAAATTCCTTTATTGGTAGTTGATGTAAAGGAGATTGGAATTGGAATTCTGTCTGCCTCATGGAAAGTTTTTGGAATTTTGGACTTTTGCATGGTAGGAGTCTTGCTGGACACCTGGGGCTTTGATGGATCAGGAACAGGAACCTTGTATTTAGGACACCCAGGGATAGGGAAGACCTGCCCTCTGAGGTGGTGACCCATTGCCAGGGGCAACTCTGGTGTTATTTCCTTTTAGGGCCAGAAAGAAATTATTTTATGAAGATCTGGAGGAAGGTGTTTTTCTGCCCCTCCTTCTACCCATCTAAGGACCTGGGAAGATACAGTTTCCAGCTTGGAACCCTCCCAAAAGGATCCCCATTGGATTAAAGATCTACTAACTGTGAATAAGAGACTTTTGAAAATCATTGAGGACACCCATCAGAAGTCTTCACCCCCCTGGGGAGAGACAGGATTCACTCTCTGTGCAAGGATAGGATTTTTTCAACTTTGGAAGGGGTTTTCCTGACCAGTTTAAGGGTTACCCTGCCCACTGAGACCTCTATTTCACCCAATCCAGGAAGGTGGATGGATCCCTTGCCTGCTTGAACAATTCTTGCACAGATAGGGGCGAATTTTCAAAGGGTTATGCATGTAAGTTATGCAAGTAACCCTTTAAAACCCCTTCTGCGTGCGACGAGCCTATTTGCATAGGCTCGGCGACGCGCACAAGCCCCAGGACACGCGTATGTCCCGGGGCTTGAAAAAGGGGTGGGACGTGGGCATACTGGGGCAGGGCGGGGCGTGGACAGAGGCCTCCGAAGGCCTGCTAGGCCGGGGAATCGCGCGCTGGCACTTGGCCGGTGCATGCAACCTACGCCTGCCCAGAGGCAGGTGCAACTTAAATAATAAAGGTAGGTGGGGATTTAGGTAGGGCTGGGGGCGGGTTAGATAGAGGAAAGGAGGGGAAGGTGCGGGGGGCAAAACAAAAGTTCCCTCCGAGGCTGCTCTGATTTCGGAGTGGCCTCGGAGGGAACGGGGAAAGCCATCGGGGAAAGCCACAAATCTACGTCCACGCGTAGGTTAGAAAATCTGGCCCATAGAGCATAAAGACTGTAACCAAGGAAAGAAAGACTGTGGAGCTGGATAACATATTTATTGTGCCATATGCAACTATTTTATCAGTAAAGATTTTTATTTTAGACACTAACTCAGTGCGTCCAGTGTATTTATTTGAGCAGTACTTGCAGAGAAGAAAAATTACCCCTCTCCCAGGGAAAACCAAAAGGAAGTTAGTCACCCTTGGACTGGGCCCTGAAAGTTAACCTTTTCCCCCAACAAAAAAGATCCACACCCTGGGAAAAGAGGCACAAAGAAGAGCTAGCAAGGGTTCCTGCCCCAAAGAGTTTATAAATTCTTTATGGCCACACCCATGTAGGATGGGCACATCGAGGTGGGGTTACATGATGTTGTCCCATTCTGGGATCATCAATATCCACAGTTCTAATCACTACAAGTAATGGTAAAGGAAAGGTCTACAGAGAAAAATTGTGCCAGGATTGTGAAGGATATGCAGGTGGATGACAATCCACAAAGTATCTTGATTTTATAAACAGCTCAATTACAATGAAAACAAATTGTACACAAATAAAAACTATATGAAAACATGGAGTCTACCTAAAAGACCAAAGACCTTAGGAAATCATCCCTACTGTTTTCCTTTAAAAGGTTCCTGTAGAAATGATCAACTTGAGGGTAAGATAATGGTAGCAATGGAGAGAGTATCCTCTGAGCTCTGTCTGCCCATTTTCTATTTGTTAGCTATGAGCCAACTTCCCACTCTACAATGATTAAGAGGTAAGGCAAAATTAGGGTTTTTCCATTGCAGCCTCTCTGATCTCCCTTGGTAGGGTTGATGGACAGATTTATGACTCGGGTGACTAGAACTCTGAGGACTCCTTGGTGGTAGCTGGAGAGTTAGAATCATTCTTAAGTTCCAAGGTTTGGCATCCTCTGAAAGCAACTCATTGTCAGGAGTTTGACATGTCATATTCCAAATGACTAAAAGCAACAACTAGAGGAGGCACAGCAGGTCTGCCTGCAGTATTGAAAACCTACTGGAACACAACCTGAAG